>NW_015633548.1:1000285-1049721 GCF_001515625.1 Sinocyclocheilus rhinocerous
AATACATCAACTTTCACCGTGGACGAAGCGGAGTCCAGCCCGGGGTCGTCACATGTGGTTGCCGCAAGTCTGCCGGCCACTCCTTTGTCGAATCCGCCAGCCGCGCCATTCTCAAGACCGCCCGCCTCCGCTCATTCAAGCCGGCCTCCGCTCACTCTAGCCAGCCGTGTGTTTCGTTGTGAAAGCGAAACTACTTTGTTTGGTCTACCAAAAGTGGACACGACTAGAAATCAGTGGTTAAGTTGTATTTACAACACTGTTCCAGAACAGTTCAACCCAAATATTAATTTGTGTGTGTGGCATTTTATGGAGGACTGTTTCCTGATCCTGGAAGAGTAGACTACAATGCCAGCTGTTCTGACTCAAAGACTGTAAGTAAGTTTTTTATATTTAAAGAATTTGCCACTGACGATTCAAACGCGAGTTTTGAGCAGTGTAGAGTAGCGCTTGTTGTTTGTAATTTCTCCGATCACAAATGCAGACATGGTTTTATATTTACGCGGCGCAATGCAATGCGTAAAAAGACAGTAGAAGTCATTATAATCCGTAATTATGTCCCCACTGGATGCAACAAATGCCTCGTCTATAATTGGTTTTAATATTTTTGTCTCATTGCTCTGGCCGGACAGGGCATCACAGTATGGTAAGGGGCGTAACATTTCCGTTACACGCTTGAGGTATTCGGCCAATCACAACGCACTGGATAGCTGGCCAATCAGAGCACACTTCGCTTTTCAGACCGATGAGCTTTGTAAAAATCGACGCATTTCAGAAAGGCGGGGCATAGAGGAGAAACAATAATGTACAGTATGTGGAAAATAATGTGTTTTTTGAACTTTAAACCACATAAACACATTTCAGTATACCAAATACACAAAATAATGTTCTTTTTAGCAACATCATATGACCCCTTTAATACAGAAACCTATACAAAACCAATACAAAATATAGAAACCTTATTTGATCAAAAAACATAATACTGTGAAATATTATTTAATTCTATACTTTTCTGTTTCCTGTTTTAAAATTATAGTTAAAATGTAATTTATTCCTGTAATGGCTTCAGTGTCACATGATCCTTCAGAAATCACTCTAATATGCTGATTTGATTCTCAAAAAACAATTCTTATTATCATTGTTGAAAACAGTTGTGCTGCTTAATATTTTTGAGGTAACCGTGAACCATTTTTTCAGGATTCGTTGATCGAAATAGCAGCATTTTTTGAAATAGAAATCTTTTGCAACAGTATACAGTAAATGTTTTTACTGTCACTTTTGATCAATTTAATGTGTCCTTGCTGAATAAAAGTATTCATTAAAAAACCCTTTTGAACGATAGTGCATGTCCTTTATTATCTAATCAAAAGACAAAATCATTATTGCTTGCTTTCAATTATAATTTCAGGTTACTTTAATGCATTTATGTCTGAAAAGGATTCATGCTGATATTGGCCATAATTCCACTTTGCGTTTTGGAGGGCAATTTACTGTATGTACAATATTCCTGGATTAAACTTTCAAAAATACTGTATGAGGAACAATACCATAGGTGTACTTTCATTTAGAGACTTTCATTAAGAGACTGGCTTATCTTATCTTTTCAACTGACCAAAATAAATAAAATATATAAAATATTTTAATTAAAATACAGTTTCATAGCCAATAAGAGATATTCAGCCACCATTGGCAGGTGTAGCAAAAAGTTAATTTTGGCCGCTGTGTGCATTTGTGCAGGTGGATTGTGTGAAAGCCTCATTTCTCAGTGGGAGGGAGGGATTGGTGCTGTGATGGGAGCAGCAGTGCAGTGTGTGTGGGTGTCTGAAAACAGCGCCCACTGCTACACCACAGTACTGTTACAAAACTCCACAGCACTCACAGGCACTGCACCACTCGCTTTCATTACAGGGTTAAAGATAAAAGCAGATAGGGATGCAGGTTATATTTGAATTGACACAACCACCAAGTCCCTTTCACGTTTATCAATGCAGTAAAAATAGTCATGTGCTAGAGCTTTAAAATGGACAGATTTTAAGCTTGTATGGGCATTGGGTGGATGGAGATCAGCAAAAGAAGGTACGTACTGCTAGAGTAGTCTGGTGGGGCGTACATGTCGTTGAGATGTACTGGTCCCGGCTTGGCCACTTTCAGATAGACCATGTCTGAAGTGTTCTTCAGGGCGGCCACAGCCTCCTCATGACGCACATCCTGAAGTATAATGTTATTCACCTGCGAAGGCAGACACACACACGCATGTTACATCGGCTGGTCTCTGAAGCGTGACTCAGAATGTTCATGACAGCACATTTGAAGTTGTGGGAAGGAAGCGACTGGAGCGGAGGCCGGATGGCCCCACACTCGGCGACGACGCTCCATTCTCCGGCTCTCAGCCGTCCGGTCACAAAAGGAAGGACGAGAGGGAGGGGAAGCTGGAAAGGCGTAGTGCTTTTTCCTTTGTAGGGGCACCTACACACTACAGAAAGCTGAGTGTTTGATGGGTAAACGTGTGTCTGATTTGTTTTGAGGATGTGGAAAGTGACAGGTCTGAATTGGACTCGCAACCAAACCCGCCTCTGTGAAACTCACATTGGAGGTCAATAGAGGAAAACAGATTGGTTGTACGACCTTTAGTTGTACGACCAGAGAAGAGTTGTATATATATATATAACTATTTATTATTAATAAAAACTATTATTATTATTAATTATATATTATATATTAACTAACAGGCATATTAACTAACATACACTGCAGGAGACAACAATAAATACATATTTAAATTCTAAAATTAAATTAAAAAAATTATATCAATAAAATAATTACTTACAAATTAATAAATAAATAGCAAAATACATAAAAGCACATAACAACATTATATTTTTAGAGAGTTATAAGGTATTCCTTATTTTAAAAATGAGTTAAATTAAATAAAAAATGGGGTATAATATTTAAGATATTAATAATCAATATTTGCACATCTAGAAATTTTAAGTATTAAAAGCATCAGCCAAAAATATTTTACTGATATATATTTAAATATTTATTTATTCTATTTAGTAAAGTAGCAAGTTAGCTTAGTGGAGAAACTTTTTTTTTTACCCTAGTTAATTTATCCAAAAGTCTTTAAAACAAAACAACATGATGCAAACTGAACATCTAAGAAGCTATTGCTAAAGTAGCTAAATTCATCGCAAATTCCAACTCATTAGTTAATAGAAGCTAGAAGCTTGCATTCTGCAAGTTTTATTGTGCCATCCCAAAGAGGCACAAAATCACTTTCACAGACTTCTAAATTAAATGTTTTAACTGTTTGGAATGACCTGCCCAACTCAGTCCGAGCAGTCATCTTAGCCATCTCCGAGTCCTTAGCCATCTTCAAGAATCGACTAAAAACACATGAGACTTGTTATAGCACTTGTATATCATTGCTCTTTTGTAGATTTTGATTGCTTCCATTGTCCTCATTTGTAAGTCGCTTTGGATAAAAGCGTCTGCTAAATGACTAAATGTAAATGTAAATGTAATAGGAAGATAATACTTAAATTTTGAATTTTGCCCAACCCTGCACATGACAGAGCATCACTTTCAGATCCTACGTTCTTGCAATGCACCATCCCCAATAAAATCAATGGATAAATAGTGTTATCTGATGCAGCATCTGTTCTAGTTTGTTGATGGACTACACAGAGACATAATTAAAATTTGACCAACTCTAGGCATTCTGTTCAGAAAATCAAAGTCCCCGACTGAATTCAAACCATAATTTCCAAGAAAAGAAAGGGAAGTAATGGCACACTTTACATGTCTGCAGTTACAGCAGCCATGATTGATGCGTAGCCTTTTAATTATGGCATTTATGACCATGTCAAAGACTGCTCGGTCCCTGGCACTTGTGTGCCATGCAAGTGTTTCTATTTATCACAGCTGTGTCCTTGTTTGAGTTTGCACTCAGCTTCACATCAATCACACTGTGGCCCATAAAGCTTCACACATGAGATATATCGTCTATAATACGGCATAGTAGCCTACAACAGTGTCTGCGTTCATTGAAGCATAAAGTAATTCACTGAAAAAAAACTCTTGCAAAGATATGCAATGTGTGGCTCTACATATAGTGAAGTACACAGATGCATGTGTGCAGGTGAAATCTTACAGCCAGTAGGCGATCGCCTGTCTGCAGACGTCCATCTTTCTGTGCCGCCCCACCTTCGATGATCTTTGTGATGTAGATACTGTTGTCGCCCGGGATGTGCTGGTTGCCTATACCGCCAGCAATACTGAAGCCGAGACCTTGAGTGAACGGAATGGAGTTAAATTTTTAACCAGGAAATCAGATCTTACGAGGTTGAAGTCAACACGAAATGGCACTCATAACCCAATTTATTTTCTTAAAGTTGCATATTTCATATGTAATATGACTACATCAATATTATGAAAAATGTGCTCAGATGCATGACGCACATTAAGAAGTAAAAGGGGTCAATTCGTAATTCAGAACTGCTTTAATAGGGATACCGCACATAATAGCATCTGTCTCAAATGTGCTGGTATACACATTTAGCTCTTCTTACCTTTAGGCCCTTTGAGTAGGTTGACCTCCAAAATGGTCTCAGGAGGAGCCTGTCTTCTGCGTACCAGCAACCTGACCACTGGGCCGGCCTCCTTCAAAGCCTCTACTGCGTTGCTGTGCACAACCTCTGACACGTCCACATCATTCACCCGCAGAACACAGTCATTTACCCTGAGACACAAGGATAAAGCAATATAATAAAGCAATGTAATGGATACATACACAAAAACCTAGTGAGCTGCCTTCCAGCTTCCTTCTACGACAGCATCCTAACTGCCAACTGTCTTTGAACCTCATAAGTGATCAATATGGATCGCTCAACATAAGTTGCAGTCACATTGGCAAAATTTTATGTCATGGTAAATTTCCCCACGCATAATAATCAGAGCTGAGTAGGCTTACAGAAAGGAGGGGTTTAGAGAGACTGAATCTTAGAACTGCTTTGAAAGAATCGTTTGAGAATCGTTGGAAAATGAGGTGATATTTTGAGAAAACCAAAATGTTTTTTGACCTTGCATGCATGTATATCTATCTAGGAGACTCCCAAAACAATATTAGGAACCTTAAATTGGCATAATAGCGGCACTTTAAAACTTCTCCAAGCAACTGTAAAATTGACAGCAACTCCATATGCAACTAATAGAGCTGGGAACTCAACTTCAATTTCAACAGTTTGGCATTAGCATGTTGTCAAGCTGACATTGTTAGTTAGCTGCTAAGCTGATACTCTAATAGGATAAAAATGGTTAGGAAAATAGTAAATTTTTAATTACAAATAACTTTTTATAGATATTTCACTATTGAGTTTTCTCTTGCCGTGTCTGCCATCATTGCCTCTGCCACCAAAGATTACATGCGATGCAGCCTTTATAATTTGGTCAAACTAGGCAGGATAATTAAGATGTCTAACTTTTGAAACAGCCATTAAGTGGGGAGACCGCCTATGATGCTTTAAAATACTGCTCAGTAGGTTTTGGAAAAAAGCTAGAGTTGCACAAAGAAATATTAGATCCTGAGAAAAGTATCACTCACCCTAGTCTCCCATCCATGGCGGCAGCACCACCTGGGATAATCTTGGTTATGAAGATTCCTGGATCATCAGGAATGTGTGGATTATCCACACCTCCAGCAATACTGAACCCGAGGCCAGAGTTGCCCTATTGACGACATACATGAGTAGATTATTATAGATGAGGAAATGCAGAGTTTTCATAAAGATCTTGGAAAAAGTTTGCATCTGCTTTTCGGAAGGCACCTGGCTCTCAATACTTTGTAAACACTTTCTAGGCATGGACAGTTTTCTGCTGCTAAATATAGGAATTTGTGGTGCACATTTCAAGAATCCAAAAATCATATCCGTTTCCGCCTATTTCCTCCCTCCGTACTTCATCACTTCTTACACTGCTGTTTACATTCCTGAGCTGAGACAGGCTGGTCTGTCTGACAGTCACATCTCAAAAGACAGGCCCTAAAGCAGACAGCTGATAAAAGACTTCACTTTATTATTTTCTATAATTAATGAGCAACGGTCACAGCAAATTAGTACAGAGTGGAGCTAAGACATCCCAGTGTGCCTTTCCTGCTCCAGAGCCACTGCGAGAGCTCCCACTAAAGAAGCGAACACACCCACGGACCTTTTAACGTGTGAGATCTTAACATAGTTTATTTAGGCTTCAGCGTGCAGAAATGGCACTTAGAGAACAGCCCTGCAATTATGCTGAAAGCTCAGAGATGCACCCAAATCCAACATCCACTGCTGTTTAATGAATGGCCTATGCAGACGGATTTAGATTCATTTGCATTGAACAAACTTCAAGTATGAATAGACCTTGCAATGTTAAAACCATGCTAGTTCATATGATAATTCTTCTTAAGAACATTTCGATAAGAACAGCACCTGTACACGATGAACTGCATGGTACAAGTATCTGGTATCTGACAAGTGGTGCATTTTCAGTAGCCTACTCTTTAGTAGTCCAAAAATATTGTCAAAATGCAGTTTTTTAAATTATTATCCTCAACTGACTTAATACAAGAAACAAAATCACAAAGTCACAAAGTAACTATGTGACACGTCTACATGTCTTTCGTTTCATTTGCATATGTTTTCATTCATTTCAATACATTTGACTATCATTTAATCCAACTATGATTTAATCATACTGATTTTAATAGTTAATCTACAAAGAATTATAATTGGTATATCTATATATTTTCATTAGGTATTATCTATTGATTTTATGTCAGTTTAGTTGTGATGAGTGATCATTACAATACTGTAACATTTTTCATTCAGCAGCACCAATCTTTAATACTAATTTAACTGATGTTTAGATTAACAATACTGAAAGATGATTTTGGAGATTAAACCAAATTATTTTTAATATCATTTCCAACCCTAATGTTTTGTGACGAGACTAGTGTTTTGAAAATTTACTAAATGACATTGCTTAAAGTTCGATTTCAGGCATTAGCTCAACATTTACTGCCATCTAGTGTTCAGGTCCCCATAGGTATCAATGTTTGGAGGAGAATATTGGCAAATTTTACAAGACCCTAAAATAGCTGAATGATATTTACCCTTTCCAAAATGATTTCTTCATATTTATACATGCCATCACTCCCATTCACCTGCAATAGACAAAAGAAAAATAACAGACTAATAAACAGTCATTAGACATGATGTAATGCCAACAAATGATACACAAGAAGGTCACATCTATAATTAATTATGTAAAAGCAGAAATGCTATAAACTCAATAAAACGCAATAAAAATGAGTGGTATGAATCACGTACAAGGCATAGGGTAGATAAACAGTCAAAGACAACTCATTATAACGGTTAAATAATAATTGCACTCGGCATTAAAGCTACAGTCCACATCTGCTGTCATTTAATCTGTGCATATTTTTATTGTTATTATCTCATGTACATTGGGAAAGGTTTGGCTGGGTTGAGGGTGATAATTCCACGTGGCAGGCAGTCAGGCAGGCAGGCGCTACTGGAGGTGCTGAGAGCATGAAGCAGATACTTACATAAGGGCCTGCATCCAGTGAGTCTGCGTTCACAATGATGGGGGGAGGGTTTGCCTGTGAGATGAAGAGATGCACATTACCTCAGTGTGTGAGGCTGGTGGCTCACACACACACACACACGCTGTCATGAGGAGACAGTAAATGCATGCCATGGGAACAGTGGGTCTCAACAGAGCATGGTACATCATCACCATGATGTGACGCTTCAGGGGGAAGAGTGAGGACAGGACTGGAGGTGTGAAGATTACAGACGGCCTGTGGTCTGCCATTGAAAGAGAACTGCAGTTGAGCCGAGGAGAGACAATATTATGTATGTTATTGCCCTCCGGCTAGTTAAATTTTTCATGTTTAAGCAATATCGCATAAATATCAGCACGGCTATGATTACACTTTTTTAAACTTTTATTAAGAAAGGATGCATTAAATTGATTGAAAGTGACAGTAAAGGCATTTATAATGTTACAAGAGATTTCTACTTCATATAAATGCTATTCTTTAGAACTTTCTATTTATTAAAGAATCCTAAAAAAAATATTACTGTTTCCACAAAATATTAAGTATTATAATTATAATATAATTATAAATATTAAAATATTAACTGGTTTCAGTATTGATTATAATAATATTTCTTGAGTACCAAATTGAAGTAAAACAGAAAAAAAGTGATCTGATTGATCTGTGGTGAGGTGATGCTGACAGGGCCGCCGGGTGACTAGTAGAGAGGAGATGGTCACTACCTCTCCACCCCCTTTAGTACTTAAGGAGTGAAGCACTAGATTATCACTCCAATTCATACTAAATCCCATAGACCCCTTGTAATCAAGCCACACACATTGTTTTCCAGTAAAAATATTTAAACATCTTTTAAATAAAATAAATTCACTCAAGAAACAAAATATTGTAAGATTAGAGAATATATCTTGAAGTAAGTTTTTTTTTTTTTACCAAATTGGCAAATAATTTTCTTGCTTGGTTCAATCATAAATAAGCTTATGCATTTATATGATCAAAAATACAGTAAAAACAGTAATAAAACATGTTATATGATATTATTACAATTTAAAAACATATTTTTAATACAATTATAAAATTCCTATGAAGTCAAAGCTGAATTTTTAGCATGATTACTCCATTCTTCAGTCTCACATGATTCTTCAGAAATCATTCTAATATGATAATTTGATGCTCAATAAACACTTATTATTATTATCAATGTTGAAAACAGCTGCGCTGCTAAATATTTTTATGGAAATTGTCATACATTTTATTTCAGTATTCTCTGACCAACAGAAAATTCAAAAACAACATGATAAACATTATAAATCTTTGCTGTCATCTTCCATCAGTTTTATTCCAAAAAAAAAAAACAGACCCAAAATTTTCAACGGAACTGTACACTGTGATCAGACAGCTAAATATTAGAGTGGTGTTAGTAGTTGTCCATTCTTAAAATCTCAGATGAAGGTATGTGGGCTAATAAAACAGCAAGTTCACACTATAAACATCTTTCCTATCATCATCAACTCACTTAAAGTCTGCCTCACACTACACCGTATATAAGTCCAGGTTTCTCACTATTTGCTATTGCTAATTGGCTCAACAGTTTCAAAAACAGACATGAGAACCCTTTGACAAAAATAGACACAACTGTGAAAAACAGTGCACTAACACCTGAGTGCATCAGCCTAGGTGCAAATCGTAATCGTAAGCATAAACTGGGAGCAAAATGACAATAATAAAAGCAACTAACTTTATCTTCAGCACTGCGTTTTCAGTCATTTTGATATGTTTGTGAATAGGCCTCTGTGACAAGTGAATTGTATACGCCCCCTTGTATAGATGCAAAAGAGCAAAGCATAAGTGCAAAATGTCTGCACAATGCTCTGTACACCACGTAAGAACATCTTGGACAATAAATTATACTTATATGCCGCCGCAAATTGGCACGTTTGAGCACAGAGGCTCCACAGACAAGGCCGAACCGTTTTAAAATCAGTGCCCTCCTCTTCTCTCATCCATGGAGATATTCCAGCACAGAGAAAGCGATGCAAGGAAACAGGTGAATATACAGCCTGCCATTCAGTACCATTAACTCTCCAGATACTAATTAAGCATGAAATGTGTTGCGGTATTAACAACACAACAGACCTCCTACGCTATCGGCCCCTTAAACCCATCAGAAAAAAAGCCATTGTCATGGTCTAGGGGATATGGGCAGTAATCTCTATGTTTCTATCCTACAACACAAGCAAACGAGATAAAGGAGGATGATAATCTCAGACGCAGTAATCCGGGATGCTGCTGCTGTCTTTGGAGGAGCCGGTGGATGAATGTGCAGCGGTATCACTGAGCTATGTGACAGCGATACGTGACCTGAAGTGTCCATGTCCTGAAGAGAGGCGTATACCATCACTGCTCATAACTCTCTATCCCAGATTAAAAAGCAAAGGGATGACGGAGAGGTGAGGTGGTGGAGTCACACAGGGGCGTCACCAGCCCTGGGCTTTCTGGGGTAAAGTCATACAGATTTTTTTTTTTTTCGAGCCTCTAAACTTTTTTTCACCCTACACAACTGCTGCTGTCCATTGTTATGCAGTGCGATGTTCAAAAGCAACATGCAGCCCGGTGCTGTGTACATACAAGGGTTATTCTGTTTTTAAAAAAGCACATCTATGAGAAGCATGATGGAGCAGCGGTAGTGACAGTCTCTTTATGCTCTGTGCAGACCGGGTCTGAAGGCTCAGCTGAGCCAGCCAAATCGCTGTGACAGGGGCAGGTGAGCAAGTGGTGCCACAGCTGGCTGAGACTAGCCACAGCTAATCATACAGCTAACATTCACCTCAAAGTTCAAAAAGAAAGTTCTGTCATCATTTACTCACCCTCATGTTGTTCCTAACCTATATGGTGTTCAGGACACATTTTGATAAATGTTTCAATTATTTTGTGCATTCAATTAATGTTCAAAACATAAAAATCACTGAAACATTTTTCAAAATATCTTCTTTTATGTCCACAGCAGAAAAAAAACTCATACAGGTTTGGGATGACTTGAGGGAGAGTAAATGATTTTCATTTCATGAACTATCCCTTTAAGAATACAAGAATTACAAACATTAAACATGGATAGCTTACTTATTGCTTCTTTCTGTCAAATTATGGCTAAAGTTGACATGGAATCAGATGTTTTCTTTGCTAATGCACATTTTGTGCATAATTCATCAGTGCATGTTATTCCACATGTAAAAATTGATCTTCATTATTATTTTTTTTATATAAATGTACTTTTTAAACCCCACCCCCCAACATCTGGCTCCCTTCCAGTATAAAACACAAATTACAGGTGGTTAAAATCCTGTCCTGTCCTAAATTTCTCTCATTAATATCTTGTTTCACTCTGAAATATGTCCAATTACAGAAATAAAATGGGTTGCAAACCTCATTAGATGTATGAATAAATATTTCATATTTAGCCAAAACGTTCCACTTAAAAGGTCCCCTTTACATATTAAAGGGGCAGGTTCATCCTAAAAAGAAAAATCAATACTCAATCACTCAAAAATCACTCAATACTCTTCACCCTCATATGGTTTCAAAACTGTATGAATTTCTTTCTTCTGAAGAAGATATTTTTTAAAATATAGAAGATATTTTGAATATATACAGTGGGTACGGAAAGTATTCAGACCCCCTTAAATTTTTCACTCTTTGTTATATTGCAGCCATATACACACACACACACTATATACATATATATATACAGTATATACTGATTCAATATATGTCCATACAATGCAAGTCAGTGTGGTAACCAAAACATCTTACTTCCAAATATCTATTTTTTTTTTTGTGTTCCACAGAAGAAAGGAACTCATACAGGTTTGGAACAACATGAGAGTTAGTAAATGATGACAGAATTATCATTTACTAACAAGGCTGGAGGGTGTCCAGATGTGGCAGAAGGGAAAAACTAAAGGGTACGAGAGGGATTAGACAAATCTGGATTAGATTACAATAAATCCCTTAATTTCCTTTTAATTCAAAGTCTAATCATTAAAGGCTGTTTTTTAACAGCCAGCTGTCACTGCACCGTTATCTCCAGCTGCAACACACACACACAAACTTACACACTAAGTTTCTGAACATCCAATACTGTAAACTCAATTTGACTTTCATCATCTACTTATACAAACTCTGTCCTTGGTTTTCTCACACTGGTTTCTTGTCTTTCTCTTAACAAACCTCTGTAACATCTACAGAACTGCTGTCAAATTGTAATATCTCCATGTGTGTCCACTGATGGCTCAACTGCCAGATCTGTCTCCATCTGTTGCAACCTAGGAAAATCAATGAATAAACATGTCTCTGTATCTCGAGTCAATACTCTGGATAGGCAGCTCATTTATTGTAACTGTTGCTGTAGCTTCAGTTTGCTCATTAGAGGAGTGAATTTGCATTAGCTCCCTGCGCAATTGCCCCTGTCAGGCTTTCCTAATTGGACTTGGCCAGAGACCCTTGGGGCCACAATCCAACAAAGGCTCGCACTGAATCAAGGCAAGCACCGGGGCAAGCGCTTCATCCAAATTGTTAAATAATCAATGTGTTCCTATGGCAACGACTACTCTGGCCTCTGCATTGACTAGAAGGTGCGGGCAGAGTCTGCCCTCCCTCGTTCATCTCTCTCAGGACGTACGCTGGTGATGACGCCACGACAGTGGTCCATTCTAGCCACAAACTAGAGTGGGATTAACATGCCCACCCAGTCAGTCCCATTCGGTTCTGTTCGAATCGCACGGCGTAGGTACCGGCTATCAATCACACCATTTCTCAAGCCTCAACAATTGCAGCATTCAGTGCCAGACAGTTTTTGGGTGTGACTGTGCTCCATATCAGCACATGCTTGACATTTTGAACCATATCAATTTCCTTTCTAAACATAACCCTTTACATAAAGGAGAGCTCTTGTTTCATAAAGAGCACACGGCACAGGATAATTCTAGAAAAAACATGTTTTTTTCAGTACTTCATTGGTTTATTTTGAAAATTGTCTGACCTCATTCACACACATTTTTATGTAAATAATAATAGACATTTTAAATAATGTTTTTTTTTTTTTAAATAATAATAATACAAATGTTAATACACTAACTTTTCAAGATTTTTATATTACACTCCTACCTAGATATTCAATAAAAATCAAAGTTGCATGAAGCTTGCACATACAACAATAATAATAATAATATTATTATTATTTATAACATTATAATTATTATAATATTAAATTATTGTTATTATTATTATTATTCTTACTGCCAAATATTGGATTTAGTCTTTTTGTCAACTTGCTTTAATATTCCTTTTTGGAACCGACTGGTCATAGGCCTCATTAATCTGAGTTTATGCTGACAAAATTATCAACAAATAATGCTTTTTTCACTCGAAAATGTAAGTGCATAAGCTCAGATCAATGCGACCACTGTGCTGAAACTGTGCTAATTGAAAGAAAACAAGGTGACAAAAAGATTCAACCCAAGATTGGTGATAATAGTGCATAATGAAATATTTACAAGCAATTTTTAAAGGGCCTGTCACCAAATTAGGTGAAGGAATTTCAGCACAGCGCAAGGGATGTGTGTGTGTTTGTGTGTGTGTGTACGTGCAAACTTTGGTACTTTTGTGCTGGTTATTGAAAATAAATAAAAACAGTTGCAATGCCACCTCTCCAACTATATGCATCCTTTACCATATATCAAAAAAGTAGCATATATAACATTAGTCTGAAATCCAACAGCCTTTGCTCACTTGATCCCATCATGAAGGCAGCTCTGTCAGATACTGTATCCTCAGATGATCCCTGCTTGATATAGAGACAAGGTATACCAGGGGAGCAAGCAATTCATTTGGAGTGTGAATAACTCATACTTCATGAGCTAAAATTAGAGATGCACCGATCAATCGGCCAGGGACCGCAGTCCAATATTTATGCTGCTGTCTGTCATGTTAATCAAAGAACCAAAGACAAAGAAAATTATTTTCTGCTCTTGACTGAATACGTTTTATAACTTTAATGGTAAGCATTAATCTGTATTTAATTTTTACAATGAAGACTACAGAAATTAAAGTAATCAAATGTAAAAAAACACATCCAGTGCAATTTTTTTTATTTGTTCTTATTTTATTACTGACTTTTTACTTGTGTTTTTTTATGAAAATAAAACTTTGCGTTGAAGAAAAGTAGATTTTTGTTTGTATATGCTGTCAATTATAGTTCTTAGAAAGAAAATCGGAATCGTCAAAAATCGGTATCGGCAGATCACACTAACAAAAAATCGGAAATCGGAATCGGCCAAAAAAATTGCAATCGGTGCATCTCTAGCTAAAATCTATAGCACACCTAGGAGGGTCTAGATCTGAAATTTTCACAACTGGTGGGTTGGAACCCACAAATAGGCCACATGTCTGTTCTAATAGATTTACAGACTGGAAAGAATAAAACAATGCTAAATTCAAACAAGTACAACTTTTCCTATATCTAAATTGAATACAGCTTACAGGTTTGGGTTTAGCTGAGGTGAGCGTGATTTCACCAAATACAACATGTTCCTGGATCAACATCCTTGTTGATCCTGGAACAACATTCCAATCAGCCAATCAGAATTGAGATATAACTTTTCAGGAAATATCTGTTTTAGGCTTACTATCAGGGTTAGGTGCTTCTACACCCTTGTTAATCAGCTTTTATTTCCCACCGATTTTAGGAATAAATTATGGGTAGGGTTAGGTTTAGGGGTAGGGATTGGGATTGGGTTAAGTCTATATTTTTGGACAATAATGTTGATCCAGGATCATCAAAAGATGTTGATCCAGGAACATGTCTTACTTGGCAAAATCACGGAGACCTTTAGTTGATGTTCTAAAGCAAAAGCAGAGATTTTATGCTGAATATGTAGAGAGGAAACTAAGACAGAGGCGTAGCTACTCTTAGATCCTCTCTTGTTAAGCCTCAGTGGGTTGTATAAGCCACGCTGCAATTCAATCAATAAGACTTAATTGCCATGCACCCAACATTGCGCTAGGGTACAGGTGCTCAGGGACACCAGAAGGGGAAAGTCAGAGACGCAGGAATGTAAGTGATAGAGAAGAGAGACGGACATCTGAAAGATTTTTTTTTTTTACTCTAAAATAAGCACAAGCAGAAACATGTTGCAGGTGATTTAACACATATAGGAAAATGCTGAAATCAAGTCGGGACAGGTCTCAAAATACCGGGACAGGTCTCATAGCACCACTGACTGTAAATAAACTGAATAAAGTGTATAGTTTGGACATAATTTACATATCTCCAACTGTCACTGTCATTCCAAACTGGTATGCTGTTATTTTTTGATGGAACATATAAATAAAAAAATAGTAATAGCAATATAGTGATATGTTAAGTAATATTAAGTAATATGGTGAACATAATTCATTTGGATAATGACTTTAATTTTGGTTTGTTTCTCATGTAATCCTTTCCTAGGGCTTCAAAACATACAGTATGTATTGACTAGATCTAGACAAAGTCAAATTGATTTAATATGTATAATTTATAATATATATATATATATATATATATATACTGTTTTGGTTTTTTTTTTGCTCTGTTTATCTTTATGTACAGTATATGGCAAGAACTACAGGTAATAATTCTTGAATAATGTCTATTTTTCATTTCACAGAAAAAAAGTAGCTGCACACGAGTTTGGAACGACAAGGGTAAGTAAATAGTGACAGATTTTTCATTTTGGGCTCGTTATGAATTGAATTACTGTGATCGTAAAGGGTCCTTAAACAGTCAGCTGTTTTTTCTGTATCCTTTCTGCAAAGTTACTGAAGCATGTCCTGGCTGTGTGTTCTGTTTGGTCATGGTGAGCAGCTCCAAATGTGACCAATCTGACCTTCAACTAGCGCTAAATGATGATATTAAATATTACACGGGCTATAAATAACCCAAGCTATCCCGAGTGTAATATATGGCGAGTTATGTAGCGTCAGTCTGACTAGCGGGAGCCGGTTGACGAGGAACACATCAGCAAAATATGGGTTAATAATTCAATCTACCCTGCCCTGTCTGATCACACTGTTGCCAGGTTACGTGAACCACTGCCGCAGCAGTGCTGTAATCATCTCTATCATTACACTGTGAACACAGCCTCAGTCACCATTGAGATGAGAAGTCAGAGTGCTCTGCATTCTATCACAACAGGCTGAGAGAGAACCTGATGCAGCGATGCGATACGCCACTGCGTCTGCTGTGGAGATTTATACTAAAATGTAACCGTACTTCATTACATTCATATAGAATGAATGAAACAAATAACAAGAGCTGTTTTGAGTCCAATGCTCGTTTCTTCTCTGCCACTGGCTGGTTGCTACCCCTTGTTGCTAAGCTGAGAGCTGTGCCCACTCCTCTGCGTGGTGTCCTGTGCCAAGAACAAGGAATATATTCAATCAGAATTTTTTTTTTATTTTTTTTTTATAATCTGTGTTGTCAAGCTGTCGTTAGGAGAAATGTGACTTCAGGCCTTTTAATGTGAGAGTTTATAACAAAATGCAAATTCTGCCATCATTTACTCATATTGTACCAAAAAAAAAAAACATTTCTTTCAAGGAACACAAAAATGAGACGTTTTAATAAATGTTCATGCTTCTCTTTTCCATACAGTGAAAAAGGATGGTGACCACAGGTACTGCCAAGCTTTAAAAAGGACAAAAATTTACTTAACTTGGGCACTATATTACAGGTATATAATATAATATAATATAATATAATATAATATAATATAATATAAAAATTCATATTAATAACATTCCAATTTTATTGTACTGCCAAGCTTTAAAAATGACAAATAACTTCATAAAATTACCTACTTAACTTGGGCACTTTATTCCAGGTATATAATATAAGAATATAATAGAAATTATGTATCTATAATTATTATAGTTATTTAATATTGATAAAAAAAAGTTATTTATTTATATATATTCCAGTGAAATACAAATACATTTGACAAGCAACTTGACTCGGTCATTAAGACTTGAACGAATGTATTTTAAATTAAGTTATTGAGGGTTTTTTTTTGAGTTTTACGCACAAGTCTTAATGAACCAGCAAAATTATTTAAACCAGGCTTATTATCTTACACAGTTTAGTTAGTAAGTTAAGTAGCCTACACATTTTTGTAGTGCACAGGTTTCAAAAGACATGAGAGTGATTAATAACAATTTTCATTTTCAATTGAATTTTATTCCTTTATGAACTGCAATATTGACTGTAATTTTCCATGCAGCGAATGTCTATGACATCTGATCAGCTCTGCTCTGGCTCATCCTCTCACATCATGACCTAGCTGCATGTTGCTTCTCCAGCAGTCACTCTGGCAATCCATAACGCTCTGTGCAGCAGACGTGATTCACAGGCTCAAACATTACTGTCTCTGTAAGCTTTTCCTGCAAGCAGCTCAGGCCACCTGAAGGCAGCACAGAGATGAGCACAGACACAGTTGGCATCGGAGCGCACAGGAGCTGCACCGGGGTCACGGAGAACGCAGTAAAATCCTTTGAGAGCTGTGTTAAAACAACAAACACAGATGACAAAGGGCACATCTGACTCCATGATCCTCTCTTCCATTCTCTCTACACTCTCCCAAGTCATGACTATGGGATCAGGGCTACATCCCTGAACTCCATCACGCCCCATTCACTTCGTGTGCCTGCCTTCAGTTTGGCTGACCAATTTGTGTAGGTGTCGCAAGTGAAGAATTACAGTAAGTAGGACAACGGCAAGAACGACAGCAGAAAAACAAGTGCTGTGCCACTACTTTCTGTGCGCAATTATGAATACATTCATGAGGACGTTTATCCATATGCTGGTGTATTTACTGCCAAATAGCAGTGAAAAGAGGCTTTGTTTTAAATGTTTGTATCACATCAGGAATTGCCAAAACAATCTGCCTCCCACAGAGAGGCCAGATTTGCAGTCTCTCTTGCACACCTTGGACAGGAGACAGAGAATATCAGAACTGAAGCCCCATATAGCGAAGATCTCCACTGTGATCGGAGTGACCGTCACTGACTTTCACATTTTTATCACGCCCACTGATCTGAGGACACACAGACCGTTCGCAATCAGAAGCGGAGGAACTGTTCGTGTGATGCATTGAGAATATGATTCAGTCCATCAGAGAGGTGACGTGGGCAGGGTGTTATGGTTAGGTAAAAGGAAAGCATATACTGATCTAAAATTAAATGGACTTCTAATATCAGCCTATTTCATACGTGTAGAGATGCAATTTTATTTTGTTCAGAGCCATTTACAGTATTCACCATCTATTTCGGTTATGTAATAACCTGCTCCATATGGAGAAAGCACAAAACTCAGCAGAAAGCTTTGCAAATTTCCACAGAATTGGAACATCCGACATTCACACATTTCCACACAAACTCCCTTGTGTATTAGTTTTAAAATATTTTGGCTCATTTCATTATGCTAGGAAAAAACAGTTTTGTGAATTTAGTATTTTGTCATGTCATTACATTGTTTAGAGCAATTTTTTATAAACCAGAAATTTTCATTTTTTTTTATACCAAACTTTATATAAAGATGATTCTCAACTATGTTATGAAAGATATTTTTAAAAAATATTTTTCTTTATGCAAAATGTGTGTATGTATCTATAAACTGTATCTAATTAGCTTATTAATGTGTTTTTGGGGCAACATAGAATGAACAAATAAGTGCAATAATAATTAGCAAGATTTTCATAATAATATCTAATATTTAATAGGAATATTGATATATAATTTTTTCTCTATTCATTTGTTGTGTCTCCCAAAATGTGTAATAAACATGCTTTAAGTCCTGGTGTCCTCTACAGTGGACAATCTGGACATGTATGAAATTGATGTCCTGTTTCATAACAGAAGGTCATATTTTGATTTGAAACCCCATAACATTTTCCTGAGATGTTGATTTATGACAAACAATTTGTCAATTAGTCAGATTTAAATGATAATTACAAAATATTCTCATATTTCCATTAGGGTGTTACATTTGATCACTAAATGAATGTCAGCCATTTTTAAAGACCAAAGAGAGGGAGTGGTCATGGTGAAACATCCAATCATTTGGTATCTCTGAAAAGCCCTGAATGTGCTCTGTACAGGACATCCAGATTTAAAACTGTGACATGTAACGTCTCAGAGAAATCACTAAAACATAATGTCCTCTACAGTGGACAAAACTCCATAGCTGGTAGTCAGGAGGTTAACATGTTTAATGGCTGCATATCACAATAAAATCAGCATAGAAAATTCCAATAAATAAATAAATAAATCCATCTTGCCTGGCAATAAATATAAAATTCCTTATTTTAAATCATTTGTCAAGATACTATGCAAACCGATGTACAGTCACAGATATATATTGGGTATTTTCATTCGATTGTATTTTAGAGCCAGAACTACCCATTTTATTGAATATACTGTACATTACCTTTCAAATATTTGGAGTCAGTAAGATTTTTCATTTTTTTATCTTTAAAAGAAATTAATACTTTTATTCAGCACGGATGGATGAATTGATCAAAAATAACAGTAAAGACTTTTATAACGTTACAAAACATTTCTTTCAAATAAATTATGTTCTTTTGAACTTTTTATTTATCAAAGAATCTTGAAAAAAATCACAGTTTCCACAAACATATTAAGCAGCATGTTTTTAACATTGATAATAATAAGAAATGTTTCTTGAGCAGCAAATCAACATATTATAATTACTTTTGAATGATCATGTGACACTGGAGACTGGAGTAATGCATAAAATTTGATTAAAATGTAAAATTTCATTATTGTTTTTACTGCATTTTTGATCAAATAATGCAGCTTTGGTGAGCATATCTTGCACAAAAAAAAATCCCAATTTTTTTAAATAGTGTATTAAGCAGAGTTAAAACAATTTATTCAACTTTCAACCTTAGACAACCAAGTAAGCTATGATTCACACTAAAACCCCTAATATAAAGCCAATCAAAACGGCAAAGGATTTATGATTTGAAAGGCAGGACATTATGAAGATGACTAGAAATGTATTATTACAGTAAATCATGAAAGATGGGATTCTGTCTGTCATGAGTGAATAATAAAAAACAATCTCTACAGAGATCAAATACCTCAAAAGACCAATCAAACACAATCAGACTAAATTCTACATGTGCACCCAGGTCACTTGTTCAACAGATCCAATGTCAAACAGTTTTATTTAAGCTAACAACTCTCCTCCTACGTTGTTCAAAGACTTTTTACTTGGGTTTGAGCTTTATTTAATAACTCATAAACCAAAAGTAATTACATAAATGACTCTTGCTCATTACTCCATATTCTCAGTGGACGGTTTGACGAGAGAATGCTCAGAGGATGTAAATTGTATTTAGAGCTGTCAAGCAATCAGCCTTTTTAAACAGACACATGCTGGGAGGTTCATACATTCCCCATAATTCATGTAATTAATCAGCTTTCCTTACACTGAACAGTCATAGAAAATGCAAAGTGCTGCTCTTTTTCAGGGTTGTGTCGGGAGGTTCAAAATGTCACGGCGGCCTCACGTCCCCTGAGGTTAAAGCATTAAAAATGTGGCATGCTGTCACTGCTTCAGCGAGGGATGTTCTGTGAATGACCACACACAGTCAGCCCAACACCGATGGCAAAAATGATATTAGAGAGTTCACGGTAAGCAGACCTCTATTGCGTCATTCTCTCAGGTTCAAACGCTGGCCCTCGCCATCACGAGCTCTGCAGCGATTCAGATGAGCATATGCAGTGCTTGGATTTGGCTGATTACATAATTGGAATTTTAATGTGGAATATTAATCCACTGAGGGCCCACATTCAGTTTTATAAGCTGGCTGATCAGGATCTACTAGAGCGACTCCAGCAACCTGTTCAAAAGCGTGGCGACTCTCTGTGTTACACAAGCCACACACTCCTGTAAGCCAGTATACTAAAATAGTGCAAACTCACAATATAGGCATTCCCAAATGTTATTATGGGGGTTAATATGCAACGAGATTATCCAGCAATGTACTAAAGAGCTTACGTAAGCATTCATGAATGTACGTATGCGTTTTTGTGTGTGGAGGTCAGGTTTTACCATTATTGTGGGGACATTGAAATAATAAAGCTAAAATCACCTACATTTTTGGGAGCAGCCAAGCACCCCCACAAAGAAAACGGCTGAAATGTACTGAAATAATGCCACAGATAATTCTAGCTGATATCAGATTACTTGTAATGGCCACTAATAAATATCAGATATTAAAATGCTATAATATCTTGTGTAAATATATATTTTATAATGTACTACAAAGTAAAAAAAAAAAAAAGAATATTAATTTTGCTACTAGATTAGATTTGCTACTAAAGATTTTATGTAACAGTACTACATTATTATTGTTTTAAATATTTCAATTTAATGAAAATGTTAAATGCAGTCTTTAAGTGATCATTAAATGAAGGTAATCTAAATGTCAAAAATCAATATGTAAAGTCACTGCCATGCTAAATGATGTTTAGTTCAAATACTAATTATATTTAACATGTATAACAATCAACCATGCTATATTAATCAAACAAGATTAATATATCAGAGCTAATAAAGCAAATAATTCTTTAAGAAACGCTTTAATTGGTGCCTAGGATTTATTTCTTTTTGTTTTGTTTTCACTCTTCTGTTTTCCAGTACAGCCACACTGTCACAAAGTTGTGATGACTAATAAAAAATAATAAAGCCTTTTAGGTCTGCAAGACAAAAATACAGCAAAAGCATCTAGTGTGTGCTTTAGCATCTCAGCTTCTTGCCAACATGTCACAAGTTTCTGTGGGTTTTGCAAGCAATTATTTAATATGTTAGAGACCGTTAGATATATACATGCATGTAGTATATGTAGTATTGAAATAATTTAATGTTGATCATTTAAATTAAATGAATTCATTTGAAATGCTTTGATTTTAAATTAACTGTAGAAATGTCTTTCTCCAAACGTTACCAAAATTTCCCAAACTGAGTGTAATGGATCATGAATAAAAAGAATATAAAAACAAAATCAGATCAAGCATTTCCTTGAAAGTCCATTGGCAATCAATCTACATACACCTGTATCAATGCTCTGCCTTTAGCTCTTAGCCGAGCTGTAAATGAATTAAGACAACCCCTCCGACATAAAACTCAAGTGTTAAATCAAACACAGACGCGCTGCCTGCAAACCATGTAACGGCGGGCCGATAATCAAGCACGTTATCTGTACAGGCTCGGCACAACCCTCTTGTATCTGTGGCCTGAGGCAGCTGGGACTCTCAGATATCAGGGATGTTCTGCTTGATTTGTATCTCTCTGAAGAGGAAGCGTGAATGAGCAAGTCTGTGTGCAAGTGGATGTATACATGCAAACCATTATTACTCCAGCCAATGTCCAATGAAGCCAATGCAATGTGTTAGGAAAGCATAACAGCTTCAACCTCTAGAGGGCCAAAGATCTGATTAAAAAACTGGATCACATTAGTGTGCCCTGACATGAGTCACTATGGGATGCATGTAGCCTGAACACTTCCAATTTAAGAGCCGAATAAGGCAAGGCGGAATAAACGCTGCATATGAAAAATGAATTAGTGACACTTTATAATAACATTAATAGTGGTATTCACAGAACTAGTAACCCTATGTAATTAAACTTTGATGTGTAAACGCTTGTGCTACGGACATAAATGATGCTTCAAATCTTGCAGCTTGTTAATGAGAGATGTGCTATTACTTTTCTAAGCGATCACTTTTTCAAAACAATTCTCGACCTCTGATAAAATGGATTTTTAAAAATCCCAAAAATCTCCTGAGTGAAGGAGGACATTGTCTCAGAAAATGTTAAAATCTAGTTACTTTACATAACGATTAACATTACATACCAAACTTTGATATATTTTCATCTCCATTTATATTGATCTAAGTATATAATGTTTGATAGTGATTTATCAAAGTTACCAAAGAGATATATATATACTATCTGATATATATATTATATAAAATCTCTCTTTATACAATATGTATTTGTATCAACTACAGACAAAAACAAAGCTTTTTGTGGTGATTTTAAAGGTGCAAGAGTGATGGTGTAATTACAGCTGCTTTTTATGCACATCCTTTTAGGGAGAAACAGAGACCGACAACACTAATTGCATTAGTAAACAGTGTTAAAGCAATGTGCATAAACGTTCTCTGAAAAAAGATGCTATTTTGGAGAAATATTTCTTCTGTGAAGAAACTTTTGAGGGGAAACGGGATGAAAACAAGGAGAACGAATAAAAAAGATGTTTAAAACACTACGAAAATTGGAAACGTCCAGAAAATGGCTGAAGGGCTACTTAGATAATGCAGCAATGAGAGATGACACACAGAGCGTCTCTGCATGCAAGAAACGCTCTTTACTGGCAGTCTCATATAAACATTATCTGAGTGGGATGAAAAAGCATATAAATTTGCATATACATTTGCTTTAGTTTTTCTATTTTTAAAAGCCACATTTAATGCAACAAAATTTTTTTAATAAGACCAATGAAAAAATCAGGTGCTAAATAACCTTTTTAAGTTGGGAAATTACATGCATACTTTTTACATCATATTTCTATAGTCAATATAAAGTCAAATACTGCTTTCCACAATTTTCAGTGAAGTTATATAAACTAGAGTGTTTTTCTAGTTGCATTTGCAGTAAATTTGTATTCCAATTAGTGCTGTCACTCTAGTGAACCTGACTGCATTTGTGCCAGATAAATCCCTGTTTTGTGAAAGTATTTCAGCTTGTTTTAAAAACAAATGGTCAAATGTTGCTTTATAAAATGTTAAAAGTGGAAAACTGTAATTGGTCACACACATGTGATCTTAGCCTTAAATGTAGCTTTTTTTTAGTGTGGCTCCCAAAACAACACACAAAGTTCAACAATCAATTCAACCGTACAATTGGGTCTACTAAAACTAACCAATTGTATTTTTGTCACACATTTGAATGTTTTCTTTAATTACTATACCTTTAAACAGTCGGTATACAGTAAGTCTCACAACACTGCACAGCAATGGTTCTCGGCTCATTTCAATAGGAATAATCAAATGATCAGCAATAAACTCAATGCTTATCAAGTGAGAATAGATCTTATCGATTAGTAGTGATTCATGAATCTGTTTGACTTTCATTCACAAATTTTCACAAATTGGACATCACGGGTCATGCTGTGCAGAGCACAATGACCTGTACTCTAAAGATATAATTAACCGATGCCTCATCACTAAATGAAATCTGATAAAAGAGCATTTCGGCACAAATATAGTTTTCCAATCTGTCAGTTAATTACATTGTAATTTATTGCTGTAATCTTACTCACAGGTCGGAGCCTCGGCACAAGGTACGTTACACTACACCCCTTGAAATTAATGAAAGGCAATGAATGCAAGCAATTCTGCACATAGAATATTCTAGGTCTGCAATTGCTTTACGCTCACAAGTGAGTCCACAGCAGAGGTAAAAGCCAAAAAGTTCTAAAATTACGAGCACTGGAAAGCTCAAAAGCTCTGTTAAAAGCACCCACAGACTCCCACAACACACAGAGAGAGTCAGAGGCTCGTGGATCAGCCCTCTCCAGTTATTGATTGTGATGCATGCAGATTCTATGATCTCGTGTGGGTGTTTTAACGCCGGCCGGCACAAAATGCAGCCACTGATATTTGAAGCATCACACAGGGAGAGGGGAAGAGTAACGGCACAAAAGAGGGGATGACTGTGCAAGCTCTCTAAAAATATGGTCTAAAAATCATTGGGATGTTAGCCCTTAAACTGAAGCAGCAGGGAGGGCTTTGTGACAATGCTGCAATAGCAAGCGACGCTTGTGCCGTGGCTCTCGGTGGCATGTGTACATGTCTGCCTTCCTTGTCAGCATAGTGGATGCATCCAGAACTGAATAAGATGAGTAAGCTATTCTTCTGTTTTCCAGGACAGTCACCTCTGCGATCAGCAAAAACAAGAAATGAAACAAAGCAGGTGAGCAAACAAATAAACAGGCCTTCTCGACTCCCCACCCCACGTGTGGCACAGAGCGGAGCAGGGGAGCTGAGCTCCAACAGGGCCGCCAGCTGAGAGCATATGGCTGACAGGTCAATGGCCATGAGCAATACCCACATTAACAATACTCACATTAACACCCACACAAATGTATTTATATGGGGAAATATCACAATGTGTAAAGCTCACGCAGTGGGTTAGTGCACAGAAACATCCTGCTGCAGGTCAACGGATGACTGGAATCTTAATAACGTGCTTAATTTTTCATTACGAGATCCAAAGATTGACAAGCAATTTCTTCAACTCTACAAATGTCATAAACAAACTTAGGGCTCGAAAATAAGAGTGGCCTGATGGCTAGGGGACAACATGAGACAGTTTTGGGCCAGCTGATCAGGTTAGTGCTGCGTTGGCACTACTTCTTTCGTTTGTTGTTCATATTCATGTACTTTTTTGTCTTGAAATCTTGCACAATTGGTTTTCTGTGATGTATTGAACATTCTGCTGTCAATTCTGCCCATTTAAATAAGAATAATCTACACAAACGAGGATATGTTGAAATGTTTTACACTGCTTGCCACTGCATTTATGAAATGTAAAGCTGCATAATTTTTAATTCCATTTATTCCAAAGTAAAAACCTAGAAAATGATTTGGTCTTAAAAAAACAATAGTTAATAAATGATAATATATACAGTATATTCAAACCTTGCTTTTGAGGCCATTAAAGTGTTTAAATTGGAGTTTAAAACATCTGACATAATAACAGAACTAACACTCACTCTTGAGTACAAGACCACAACATGTGATTTTTGTTTCTTTGTCACACTGTTTAAAATATTCAGATAACACAATAGACATTTTTATTATAATTTCCTCAACAGTGGTTTCTTTCATTGGATGGATAGATAAAGGAGAAACAGGCAATCAGCCAAAGATATAACAATAATGGCCATCAGAGGTGGGATTGTTTGAGAACGTACAAGTTCTATGCATATACAAGGCCAGACTTCATCACAGAACAAACCAAACTTCTATCACACCGCAAGTCCACTAGTTCCCATACAAAACAGTCAACTATCTCTTTAAAGTTTTCTCAGGGACACATCTTTACCCTATCTCGGTGTATAAAAGCCAACTCTAAAAGCATGCATAAATATTGCAGTGTGCCTTCTCCTCCGTTTTATAGTGCATTTGCAGTGATTTCCTATGCGCTCTTCCATCGTTTTTTATAGGCTGAGTACATTTTGTTTTAAGAACAGGTTTATAAAGGCTTGCATGTGTGTGTGTGTGTGTGTGTGTGTGTGTGTGTGGCAAATATTTTTGAGTAGGACGATGGATTGATGGATTGCATTCAGCATGCTTGAGCCTTCTGACAACTGATACTTAATCAGCAGTGAGAAGGCCGTGAAACAACGCACTCTAACAATCACTTACTGAGCAAAGTGGTAGGTTTTTCAGCCTTGTAGATCTCAAGATCAATAACATAATGCTGTAAATGAAATGAACTATAGGATGTGGTCATCTTTCTGTCCAGGCCAGCTGCTTCAGTAGCTGCATATGTGTGTGTAGAGTAAGATACTGTGATATAGAGAGCCCAGACTGCAAAGATAATATCACTGATCAGTGCATGCACAATGTAGTAAAAAAATAATTTTGTGAAGTTCTGCATGTCAAGGTAACTGCAGCGTCAGCAAATAAAAATGCTGTCATGAAGATGCACGATAATGTCTGTAAAATGTCACCGAATTCAGCTCTCTCTCTCTCAGGCAGCAGGATTTCTAGCCTTCTTGTCGCTATGGCAACACCTAAAGTTAATTGGGTACCTATGCAGTGTTGGGTAGAATCAAACACCGTTCTCCTACAAGACCATGTTTTCATTTGAAGGAGCACACTTCGAGTGTGAAATGTGGCAAGTCTTAGTTATCTCTTTTAACAAATGTGCTATACTATAAAGTAAAAGCATATGACAATGTCAATAATTGTCAGTGTGAAGAATGTTTTGCCTGTTGCACACGGATGGGATTTACCTCATCTGTGTACATATCAACAATATTAATCATATTTAATGTACTAGGCCTATACTGTATGTTTTCCTAATAATTGCAAAGTAAAATTTAGAATATTTTCAGATAAGATGCATCCAATAGAATAAATAAAATACAATAAAACAGAATGTACCTTATATTAATGGGATTTACAAACATGATATTTACGATTTATTGAGATAAAGCAAGTCGAGCTTGATCCTACAAAAATAAATACTTCAAAAGTAAAAAAATATATAAAATAAATACAAAAAATAAGAGTACAAAATCTATATATCAATATATATTACACTTCTATTTTCTCATTTAATCTTTAAACTAGTAAGTTGTCTTCACATGTGTGGCCTTATAATAAATTCTCAGTTCTCCAAAAGGACATATATTGGTTTTGGTGGAAAGAGGAGTGTCTTGCGGGACCAACCCTAAACTGGTCTCATCTGGAATGGATGAGGTAAGCCTTATCTTCCTCCACAACATAACCCCCAACCCCCATCCCATTTCCTTTCTGCAACCCAAAACCCCACATTACAAATGAAAATCCAATTTGTTAAAATCTCTCACAAACCCAGCCTCCTCTCAGATGAATACATTACTGTGCTGATGTCTCAAGCTAGCGATCCATCCGTAAGCGCTCACATATGCTAGCCCTGCTCCTGATTTATGACATGCATAATCAACTGAGGAACTTGGCTTACTGCTAAGATCACAAGAGCACAGAAAATCACCTCTGATATAGCAGGGTGCACCATTAATGAGATGCTTTATAAAAAAAAAAAAACTGAATGTATTCCTTGCATTCTTTTGCACTGAATGCACTGTGATGCCAGGCTTCATTCTAATGAATGCAAATACTTGATCAAGATATATTTCTCATAAATTGGCTACACTGGGCATCAGCAAAAGGAACCATTAAGGCGTTGTATCGCACGTAACCTAAAATGGATAAATGTGATTCTTAAGATGTGCCTTTAATCTTTCAACTGCTAGGAGTATGTTGACACACAAGCATGTAGGTGTACAACAAATTGTGTTTTTGATGGAAATGTAGTTACATTAAAAACTTAAACTGAATTTTTATTTTCAGGAAATACTTCTTATTCTACCTTCAAAGATTCTTAATTTCTATATTGCTGTTTGAAGAAAGACCTTAGACATGAAGCTAATGGTCATGTCATGCAGTAGGTTAAATAATATATAAACAAATTTACCGTCCGCTCTCATAACCTCCCAATTGCAACTGTCCAGGATACTGGATAAAGCTGTTTTTGATGGCATATGGCAACAGTTATGCAGACAAGTGCTTCTACACAATGCACTGGTCATTTAACTTAGTAATCTTACAAATAAAATTAAAATTTATAGAATTGATAAAAATATAATATATGGCAGCATATGAAAACAATGCTCCACACCAAATCACTAGGCTAAATCTTTTTTAAAAGGTTTTAAATAATAATTTTAACTTAAAATTCTGTTTGTCTTTATAGAATGCACAATGTGAAAAAAAAAAACAATTTCTACATAGGATAATAAAATGTGAGTAGCATTTTATACAGTGTCCATATTACCAAATTACACAGTACCCAAGTTAGGACAATTACAACAGGGCTAACAAAAACAATGCGTCATTTGCTCCAGGAAATAATTACATATTAAACGCCTGTTGCTCATTAATATATTATTCACTGCTTAACTCATGCAATGACGCAAGTGTAAGAGCTATTAAATATCCATTTTTAATTCTTCAATTAATATTTTATCTAATAAAATATTGCATGTAGTAGACACAAGAAATATGCTATGCTTGCTTTACTACTGTTTTACTGATGAAAATAAATGTTTTATAGTTCCCCTGCTATTTAATATGCAGCATTTAACATGATTTATTTGTTAAGTTTCATATCTCGAGAGGACTGAGGAAGATAATGATCTATGAATCATCTATAGTAATGGTTGATCTTATGAATGAGACAACGAGAAGCTAAAAAACAGCATCCATTTGCCTTTCTCTCTAATTGTAATGCAGCCAGAACACATAATGTCACATATATTTCAACATCATTTCAGCATGGTCCATATGTTTGCAGCTACAAGGATGAGTTAACAAAAAAACATCCTTCTTGATATGATGCAGACGCTTCATTTCTAAGATGGAGGATGTCTGTATCGCAGATGGGGGTAAGAGCCGAGGACATCTGAGGAGTAAAGCCTCTCTTAAAATCTGCTCCTTCATTCCCACAGATTTCTTCAAATACACTTCAACATATGTGATGCACGCAGATCCTGAGCACACGTACACTGACAGACAGGCGACCGAGCAGGATGTGGAGTGTAATTTAGCATATAGCCCCATCGAGAAGTTAATATTAATATAAAGAAATCACAGAATCACAACAGAAAAGCATCCAGCACTAGCAAGAACAGTACATATGCATCACCTCCAGATATCTTCATTTACTTTGTGTTGTTTTTTAACATTTAAATCCATTCATAGGTGGCCTCCCACAACATATTTCACTCTACGCGGACGATATACTTTTGTTTATAAAAAATCCTAGTAAGTCTATTCCACATCTCCTCACTTCAATTACAAGATTCGGGAATATATCAGGTTTTACTGTTAACTGGGAAAAAAGTGACCTGATGACTATTGTGCCCAACACTTGTAAGCATAAGATCCACCCCGTTCAAGATAGCAGTAAACTCTTTTACTTATCTTGGTGTCATAATAACTACAAAACCAAAAGACCTTCTAAGAGTCAATTTGCAAAAGAGGATTGATCAATTAAAAAATAATATAGACTATTGGAGAACATTGCCAATTTCAATTGTAGGTCAAATTAATGCAGTAAAGATGGTGAGCCTACCAAGATTCCTCCACTTATTTCAGTCTATCCCTTCATGTATACCACAATCCTATTTTAAACAACTACAAGATAATTTTTCAGTTTTTATGGAATTATAAAACAGCAAGAATTAATAAAAAACAACACTTTTTTAAATCTAAGGAGAAGGGGGGATTTGGGTTACCTTTCTTTAAAGCATATTATTGGGCAGCACACTTGAATATATTCTCTTGGTGGAATGATGATCCATCAGAAGGAACCTGTGAACAACCTGAATGGCTTAGAATTGAACAAGCCCTTTGCTCTAACTCTTCACTGCAGGCACTATGCAATAGTCCAGGAAAGGTTAGTAAGCGTATCTATAATAATCATTTTGTTACAGGCCAGTCTTTAAAAATTTGGAAACAAATTAAAATATATATTAAAGCTCCTAATGTATATCTTGATGGCCCCATATGTCTGAATCACTCCTTCATTCCCGCTCTTAATGATAAGGTTTTTTCGCTTTGGAAACAGAAGGGAATAGGCTGTGTCGGCTCACTTTATATGAATGGGCATTTCTTGTCTTTTAAAGAGCTCCAATCAAAGTTCGGGTTACCAAATTCTCACCTTTTTAGATATCTGCAAATTAGAGACTATGTCAGAAAATATTTTCCTGATTTTTAACAACTAAAAAAGCATGGAAAATTAGAGGAAATAAACCGATTTAAAGCCGGAAACTCAAAAGCAGTATCATATTTCTATAATGTATTAACTGATCTGGTGGATAGTGACACAACTTCAATTAGGAAAGCAGGGGAGGAGGAGTTAGGTTTCACTATTGAGGATGCGCAATGGGAGGAATGCCTACAGAATATACATGATTGTTCAATTAATACTAGACACAACTTAATTCAACTCAAATCTCTACACAGAGTATACGTGTGCAAAACTAAATTGCACAAGATTTTCCCTGAAGTGTCACTGGTATGCAATAAATGCAAACAAGCCCTTTGCTCTAACTCTTCACTGCAGGCAATATGCAATAGTCCAGGAAAGGTTAGTAAGCTTATCTATAATAATCATTTTGTTATAGGCCAGTCTTTAAAAATTTGGAAACAAATTAAAATATATATTTTTCCTTTGTTCTGGAAAAACAAATGTCATATTAAAAATTTAAATCCATTCTCCAAATATACAAACACTCCTATTAAAGGAAAAAACTAAAAACTGCAGTGCTTTCAACATTAGGGGAAGGATCTGTTTTGGTTTCCCAATGGGGAATGTTAAAAACAGTTATTATCTGTTTGGTGATGCTGGTGGTGCAGAAACCCCACACACTTCACCATTAAAGCACAACTCAGAGCTGAAGCGATGGGGTGATGCAATTTGGCCACAATAACACAGTGCAAGAAAAACGATCTTTTGATTTGCCACAAAACGAACGAGAATCTTCTACATGATTTCACCCGCAATGAATATTATGTTTTCTGCAGATATGAATGTGTTTATATATTATACGCACTCAGAGCGCTAGAAACCAATAAATGTGGCCTTACAGAAAGTCGGGGGCAAACGCTAGCACACAAATCCACAGCTTCTCTCTTAAAGCGTCTCCTCTTGTGGCTCCACCAACTGCCTTCTCTTATGTAACCCACTCTTTTCCCTGAGTCCGCCTGACTTTATTGGCTGATTTCTCTCTTTTCCACATTGGCACTTTTACCTCTATTACCACAAATTTCCTGTGCCGTTTTGATGATTGCCAATCTCTCCCCCCCCCCCAATAAGGAAAGTTTTCCCCCTTTTTACTGCTCAACCCTCATTCTAAGCCAAAATTCATTCAAATTTTCCCCAGAAGCGATAGCCTTGGCAAATTAAATACATACACAAGGCCTTCAAAGATAACCTAAAGGCTCTTTAATAATCTTGACAGGCAACAGCCTGGCCAGAGGAGGAGAAACCAGCAAGATGATCCATGGTCTCCTCCTCACATACGAGAAGCTTTAATAGTGTCACTCTCCTATATACCTCTGTTAAACAATTTCCTTCTCATTAATGAAACATACACTCCATCAATTGAGTGCTCGTGCCTATCAGGTATTGCATTTGGCGCACGGGAGAAGATATATGCTTGATTTATTTCACCTCTCTGGACGCCATACATCAAAACGAGAAGGAAATTATCGCAGAAACAGAGAATAAACAGGAAATGTCACATCTTAAGGGTTCATTTATTCGGTTTACAGCAAATGCTGCCAAGAAACCATGCATAATTCATGATTAAAACAAAAGGAATGAGTGAAAAACCGCACTGCTTTTGACTGATGCCTCTCCCATCCTCTGAACGGAGGCAGAATTAGTCAGCTCCTTGCTCACGCCTTCCCTCCCTGCGCTTGGTGAAATTTCTCCCTCGCTGCCACCGAGATCTCACCCTCCATTTTCTCTGCGTCTCCGCCGCTCTCTCTGCGTTCTCTCTCCCTCGGCCATGCACAAATACCAATAAAAACCTGTGCACTCGCACGCAGCCCCACACCGTAGACATGCACGCACACTGAAGGCACAGAGCATGCATGCTGGCTCGTTCTCACACGAGAGCCTGCTTCCTCCATTTTATACATTCAGAGCAACCCTTCCCCCACCCCTGCTGCCACTTACACACACACACACACATTAATTACAGCTTCTGCTCCCTGGTTCGGTTTGAATATGAGGTTAAAATGCAGCTAAAACAGTCACAGACAAAAAGTGTGTATTATACTTCACAAGATGTCTCGCCTCTCAATGAGGGACTAGAACAGCAGACTGGAAACGAATGAGAAACGTGGACACACACATCCATAAAACATCCACATCTTCACCTCACAAATCTAGAATCCATTACTTGCTGGATATTAGATTTAATCATGTGTTTTGCCTGGTCAGCAGTGTTGGCAGGTCACTGCCATCCTTGAATTAAATTGGCGGAGCTACATGCACTTGTTGCGTGGTCACAGTGGCCCTGTCAGTCCTTGTCAGATGAGGGTTTAGATAAGTATGTACGTAGGGGATTGATGAAACCATAAAGCACTGATGGAGCAGTAAATACATGAAGATTAAACTCCTCTGCATGAATCAATCTTGACGAGCATACTGTAAGATTACAGCACATGCAGTATGAAAGGATCAACACTGGATGAATCCCTTGAAAAAACGATGCATCTTCTAGAAGCTACAGGGGAGCTTTCTGATTCTGCTCAGTTTCAACCTAGCGAGCACATAAACACCGACTGCCTACTGCCTGCTGCCTACTCTCAATGCCCCCAGCGGCACAGAAACGGCATTTACCTGGTCGTACCAGTCCCGGTTGGAACAGGTGCACTCGGGCCACCATCCTCCTTGTCTCTTCTTGCTTCTGTTGGTTCACAGTGATACGTATATAAATTCATAGAGATATATATTCATTTGTTTATATATGTATATATTTACACACACACAAATACATATAAAAATATTGATATAAACAGACAAGCACAAATACAGTTATATACAGGTATATATGTATACATATATAATTCTATAAATATTGATATGCGTGTGTACAAATATATATATATTATATATATATAAACAATTTCTATATATATAAATGATATCCGTGATCAAATCTTCCTCTGTATGTCTCTGCTTGCCAGATTTCTTCCGTCTGCGTTTCCTCCTGCTTTGGGAAGCGTTTTCTTGCCTTCTTTCTGTCTCTCTTTTCCCAGCCTGCAGAGAGGAGCTGAGCACTGGATTGACTCTCAGCCTGCTTGCCCTAGATGTGGATTATACGGAGGGATGCAAGCAAGCGAGAGGGAGCGAGAGAGAGAGAGAGAGAGAGGGAGAGAGAGGGAGATGCGTAGCAGCATCCCTCCAGCACCTCAGCCCTGACAGCCACAGCCAATCAACTCACAGCACAGCCATCAGCAGCAGCACCAACACAGGACTGACTGCTTCAGTGACTGCTCTTAAAGGGCCAGCGCACCTGAACATCAGCCAGAACACAGAGCCCGAATGGAGACACAAAGAGTGCGTTTATTCAGCTCCACGGCTTCACTGTAAGAAAGACTGAAGACCTGCCTTGAGGGTTTATATTGGAGAAGGGCTACATAAGGGGCTGATGGATGACCATGTTTTAATCTATTTGTGTATTAGGTTAATTTGTTAATTTACTTTAAAATAAAATAAACCATACACTTTGGACACTACAAACTAGCAATGAAAATATGTAAAATGCTTGACGATAAACTCCAAGAAATACTGCGCTACATCAAAGACCAAAAAATATTTGTCTTCAAAGAATAAAACATGAATGAAAATAACATTTGATATAATTTTGCAGACCTATAGCTTTCAACTGCTAGCTGTCTCATAGTTATGTTCTGTCAAACACATTTGTATTCTTAAATGAATTTAGCCAAAATCTGGTAGTGTGGAATGATCGGAGAAAATCTGCTACACATTTTTAAAGTGAGACTGTTCTCTGCAATATTTCCTGTTAGTTTTCTACTAACATCTTTTCATATATAATTGTTAGCTCTTTCCCTGCTAAACACGGAACTTTCCGTTATTTATGAGACAGCGCTTCCCCGCCAGACAGAATTTTCCGGGTTTCCGTGTTTTCACTGTTTTACGCTCGGGGATGCTATTATGCATCACCTGAATGAGTCCAGAATGTACTGATCAAAAACACAGAAGACGGAGATGCAGAAACGAGCGAACTCATATGTAACACAACAATAAACAGTATATAATAAACAGCATATAAATGAAAACTGCCTGATGTTACCGAGTGAAATGTCAGTCCAGGAAGTGGTAATGGACTGTGCAAGCAATCTACTGCATCTTTGCTTTGATCATCGTACTGAATATGATCCAGATGTAGTATTTTATAAAAACGCAATTTTGCTCAATGACATTTTAGTGAAATTATCAAAAATGCTTGTGGGGCAAGAGTTAATTGTCTTTAATGTAGCCTATAGTCATTTGGCTGTTAATTTTAAAACTAAAAATGGCTGGTTTAAAATATTTAATTTAAATCAGATATTAATAACGTTAATAAAATTAATTGTTTTTCAATCAGAAAGTGTATTTACAATAAAGTAAGAAATAACAAATCTGGAAATTAATTTATCAAATTAACTACACCATTTTGAGAAAATTGCTTATTGAAATCCTTGGAATCTACAGAATCAGAGTCTTGAGTTGCACAATTTCTTGTTATTGTGTCTATTTGTTCTTTATGTCAAGACAAGACATTACTGAATTTACTGACTATTGTAGATGAAAATTTGCATACCTAAAGGCAATACTTCCACAGCACTAAAAAAAATCCATGTTAATTTGATTACAACAAGTGACCCAAGTGACACTACTATTGAGGGATTTGACAAGATTACTTAAACTGAAATGCCACAATTTTGTAGCTGAATCTAAACAGATGTTGGCCTGTTAGACTGTTGTACTATTACAAATATACTAGCATAAACATTAGAAAGCAACTGAGTGTTTACTGATGCAACTATATGCATGCATGGACATTTGTGTGTGTGTGTTGCTCTGTTTAAGCATGTGTGAATTCACTTGTTTTTGTGGCTGAGTCAGTTCTAATAGGCATTGCACACTATTCTATTCCGACCCCACCAGGAGGCACAAACAGCAGGCTCAGCCACACTTAATTATATGCAACGGTAACTCACTTCATTACCACAATATACTATTCCGGCAAACTTTCCGATTTCCAGGAGGAAGGCCAATTGGAGATAAGAATGGTGCGAGTATCACACAGAAGCATTGCCAATGCCAATGGGGAGTGTAAGGGTGGTGCTTGGTGGCTGAAAAAAGGCAATGCAAGCATATTCATCACAGCACACACGACTGGCCACATGTTACGACCACCCTGTTCCCTCTGCTCCCCTTGTCTATACAGCACGTTCTCATATAGATATCGTGTTTGGTCTCGTTCTGTATCGCGTATCTTGTCAGTGTCTGCGCTTACAATTGATTGCTTCTGTTGTCCTAATTTGTAAGTGGCTTTGGATAAAAGCGTCTGCTAAATGACTAAATAAATAAATAAATAAATAAATATAGGATGCAGACCTCCATGGTCTTCACAGAGGAATTTTTAATGTAGCTGGCCAAGGATGAAGAAGAAAGTGGAAGGCAGGGAAGCAGAGCGTGCTTATATGCATGCATTTCATGCTTGCATTATGTCATGTGTTTGTGTCGGTATCTTCTAGAGTGTGAGTGCATGTGGGCGTTTCTAGTACCTCTAGGGAAAAATGCTGCTCCTTAAAGAATTACATAATGTCAAATCTTAAAAAAAGACAGTCACAGCCAATCAATGGCCAAACCTGTCAATATTAGCTAGAATATCAGTACGCACACCACAAAGGGTGATTATTGAGCAAAGAAAAAACAAGATAGTTAAGTTATTCAGATCAGGACATTGCACCACATCCGCTGCCAAAAATGCTTATAGTTTAATGCATGTAAAGGGGCCATGTGTTGCAAGTAACATTTAATTGCCTCTTAAATGTCATCCAAGATGTTCTTGCTACAATAATTACATATGCAAATGTAAATCCAGTGCAAAACCGTGTAGAAATGCTATAAATATTATTTGATTTAAAGCTTGTGCAGGATGTTTTAATATGGCTCAAATATGCATATAAAACTGTATTCATTTCTATCTGCAGCCTTATACTTTCTTGCAAACGACCACATAGAGAGAGACTGTGTGATGGTAGAGACAGATGCATCCTCCCAGGCTGAATGAAGAAAAGTACTACAGATGGACGGTTAAAAAAAGAGACAATTTAAGAAAGCACATTCTATCTGCCTGACGGTTTCGACTGCTCTTTGACTAAGAAAAAAATCGGAGTATCCTTAGTTCATAAAATATATCTGCAGATATCATATATATAGTATTCTATACTGCATGAATACACTGAGAGAATTCCTGGAGAATGAAAACCAACCTCTGACCCACTCTTGAGATATTGGAAGAAAGCCTATTGTTGATTTATGAAATAACTGAGAATGGTTGTGTTATGGTTTTTCAAAGGGATGTAAGATTGTACTTCATGACACACAGCATATCTTATATCTGACAGCCTCATTGTCAGTTTCTGCATTCCCACATTACATAAACCCCCCCAGCCGGCCTCACAACCCCCCACATACTCTCTCACATCGAAGGTATCTATAGAAAATTTCTGTGCATTTTCACAGCAGCCCATGTGACTGCACTCCTGTCACCTGACAGGATGTATGTCCGTATAAGGCAAGATGAGGCACAGGCAGTCTTAAAGGGGCAGTAACATTCTTGAAGGTTTCCTTTGAATGAACCACAGAGAATTGCTGTAGGAAACAGGTGCAGAGCAGCCTTTGAAATACTGTGATTATAGTCTATATTGAATAGGCAACATAAACATGTTGCAATAATTATTAATGCATAACATAAATGCAAACACTTTACATTTTGAATTGCAATGAATGTGCTGCTTCAAGGCCAAGAAAGGGTTTTGGGTTTTTACCTAAACACTCATCGAGTCGTTGCTCCTCCACATTGACACAATAAATTAAAGTGTCTGTGAAGGCTGTGACTCCTATTAATAGGCCTGGTGACAGAAAACAGCTGCTGCACCAAACACCGCACATCCAACTGACAGCGTAATGATAAGGGAAATGAGAGAAAGAGAGAGAGAGGAAAAGAGAGAAAGGGAATATGAGATGCTTGTGAAATGACTGGAGAACTGAGAGGTCTTGAAGAGAAGAGAGGGTCTGATAAGGGCCACGTAAACTGCGAGAGTGACAACCGCGTTTAAATGCAGGAATGAATCCCTAAATTATCGTTCTCTGAGGCTACATTCACAGAACCAGTGTTTGGGATTGACAACAGTGTTGAATTGTCCTGTTCACACAATAGGAGAGGGTTGAATAATGTCTATATGAACAAATATGGACTAAAGTCCCCTAGATTGCCTTAATTAATGCCTATAATAACGTCAGATAAGGCTGCATGATTAATTAAAACGAAATGGATTATCAAATTGCAAAGGGTTCGATTTCATTAAATATATGCGCTTCATGTTTCAGAGTGAAGTGCGGCACTGTCTTCATTTACACGTGAGCAGCTTGTGATCTGGTGTTTTTAGCGTCTCAGAGCAGCTCGGCTTACAGTAAATAATAATTATTACAGTAAATAGTAATAAAATAATAACAATAATTTAACAATCATCAACTCATCTCCGCAATTGCTTAACACACATTTGGGAACGTGATATGCACCAACAATCTTCCCAAACTTGTAATGAGTAACACTTAAAAACCTGTTGTCAATAAAAGAAAAGAGTTAAGGGCTCCCTGAGGTTTTACACCAAAATGAAAGTTTAATAGTTTAATGATTGAAAATGAAGATGATAAAGATATTGGTAGGCTACTGAAATTGTACAGTTGTACTGTAAAATAAAATTATTTTTGATACTATAAATTATTATTACTATATGATTAAAATTATTATATTACAGTTAGCAATTTCATGGTGTTTAATATTTGTACTTAGTAAAAATAATTATTAGAATTATTATTAGTATCATTATTATTAATATATAAATTTTATTGTTGTTGTTGTTGTTGTTGTTAGTAGTAGTTGTATTATATTAACATATATCAAATAAATACAAAGAAGTGCAGTTTTTTAAATCATAGTTTATATTTTAAAAATGTATCAGAAAAATCACAATTTTGTTTTTATCCCCCAAAATCATGCAGTCCTATTGACAATGACCAAAGTAAATAAAGATGGTGATAAGAAAGATAGTAAAGAAGGTCAATTAATTAAAAAAAACGACAGAGCAATTAATTACTTTGACAAATTTAACTTAAAGGGTTACTCCACCCCAAAATGAAAATTTTGTAATTAATCACTTACCTCCATGTCGTTCCAAACCCGTAAAAAGCTTTGTTCGTCTTCGGAACACAATTTAAGATATTAAAATGGTGCTACAGTGAAGCAGAGAGACACAGTCAGAGGAGACGAATTGTTGAATAAAGTCGTTATTTTTGTTTTCTTCGCGTACAAAAAGTATTCTCGTCGCTTCATAACGTTACGGTTGAACCACTGATGGCAGATGGACTATTTTGACAATGTCATTCATAGTTTTCTGTACCTTGACAGTGTAATTTACTTGGCAGTCAATGGGACAGTCACAAGCCTCCCGGTTTTCATCCAAAATATCTTAAATTGTGTTCCAAAGACGAACAAAGCTTTTAGTTTTCTTCGCGTACAAAAAGTATTCTCGTCGCTTCATAACGTTACGGTTGAACCACTGATGGCAGATGGACTATTTTGACAATGTCTTTCATACTTTTCTGGACCTTGACAGTGTAATTTACTAGGCAGTCAATGGGACAGCCACAAGCCTCCCGGTTTTCATCCAAAATATCTTTAATCGTGTTCCGAAGACGAACGAAGCTTTTATGGGTTTGGAACGACATGGGGGTAAGTGATTAATGACAAAATTTTCATTTTGGGGTGGAGTAACCCTTTAACCGACAGTAAATTTGAATTTGTTTTGTTTTGTTTTGTTTAGAGTGTGCAGAGTGCAGAGTGTGGTTTCCAATTTCGTTTAACCGAACTGTGTGTGAACTATTTTTAGTGCTCTGATGTGTCTTTAAATACGTAATCATCAACTCGTTGTGCAGTTCGGATCTCACTACTTTGTTTAAAGTGAATTTGGTCGTAGACTGTGGTTGTCACTCGCCTAGATGAGCTATATGTGTACAAAACAGGATTAAACTCTCAGAACAGGAGTGACATCCGTATTTAGCTGCAGTGTGTACGTGGTGAGATGTTGTAGGTGTTGAGAAGAGGGATGAGTAAAAGAATCGTGCACAAGCCTGGAGAGCAGGATAAACAGAAAAGAGCAAAAGTAAAATGAAGTAAAGAAAGAATGCAACCATGAGAAAGATATGACTAGACTGAATGAGAAAGCCTGATCATAGAGAGGGTTCTGAATGCAGAGAGAGATTCCTTTGTGCTGCCAAATACATATTTTGCATTGTTAATTCTACATCGTCTCACATTCATCCATCTCGAGCGTCGCATAAACACCCTGTCAGATGCAACACATGCAATTTTGCCATGTTATGTGACTGAACGCATATGAGAGATGCAGAAAGATGCAACAGAGACAGGAAAACAGCGACAGAGAGAGCAGGAGCGAGAGAGGCAGCCAGTCTATAGGGATGCAAGTAGGGGGAGGAATTTGGTTTCCATGGCAACATGCGGAAGGCTGAGCTCTAGGTGTCTGTTCCAGCTCTAACTGCGTTGCACTGCACCGGCCCTTGCCTCGCCTCGCTCCCCCCATCCTCCCCCACTCTCATTCCCTCTGCAGCTCTCTCTTCATCCCTCCCTTCCACCTCATACCCCTCCTAATGTGTGGAAGACACGACACCACATTCAGCTCAGCATCAGCCAGCCCTGCTGTCAACAGAACGCTGCTGCCTTGTGCTTTGATGTAGACAATGGAGGCTCTCTGTTCTCAAGGCGGCGGTCCCTCGCTCTTCAGCCACGACCCGAGACCACACCCACACTGCCATCTCCACCTCACGCCCCCCGTCCCTCACGCTAGATCACCGCTCATATGAAACGCCAGCACCCGCAGGCAATGTGCCGCCACATGCTGCTGGAGGTGCTGTGATTGGGAGGACGTGAAAATGAGATCTGCCATGATATAGTAGGACCTGAGTGTTGTGCCTTCGCTCAAGAGTATTTCTGAAAGACTGGGTGATTAATAGAATCATCGTGGCTTATTTCTTCCCGTTTCAGATACACTGCAGCCTAGCTACTATCTACATATGTGAACAAACAAATGCACTGCAAGCATCCATATGTATGCATTAATATGAATATGTGTTATGGAAAACATCTCTAAATCAGCTTGTGGTCAAAAATTAACCACTGGAAATGTGCTTTATGATTACATCATAATCATATGTATAAAATTTCATGACCTAGAGCCCAACAATAAGAATTTATGCTAAGTTTCTATTTACCGTCCTGATATTTTAACTGCCCCAGAATGTTTTTAAACAAAGCTTTAATATGTTCAAAGGAATTCTGTTTTATATTTTTCATTAAAGATTTGCTTTACAAAAAAAAAAAAAAGTTTTTTCATTTACAATACTTATGGAAATTATGATGCTATTATTTAATTCAGTGTCTGCTATAAATTCAAACTCTGGAAAAGGATGCCATACAGTCATCTGTTTATAATTTTCCAACCCATTCTAGCTGATGTAAAACCTCAACTTTTATTCAGCAAAATTCACCACTGCAATGTTCAGCATATCACACAAAACTACATTTTAAAGTTTTCTAGGCATAAAAACACATATGCATGATCAAAGAACCTATATACTGGCAGGTCGTACACACAAAATGTGTTTTTGCATTCCACTGCATTAGTTTTTCATAGATTTTCCATGTATTTATGCGCTAGATGGACATGCTTGTCATTTAAGGCATTTTGCATATGATATGGCACTCTACAAACTTTTAACTAGACCTTTTTTCTTTCCATTCTGCCCTGCGTCCCACGTTTTTAAACACAATAACTAGTTCTGTGTGAACAGCCCATAAGGGAAAGGCCTAGCATGCACTTTTACGAGCTGTGCTTCAGATATAACCAAAATATCAACAACTGTTTTGATATAGATTTTTTGTGCTGTTTATAACACTGAAACGTATTTCTTCAGACAGCATCTAACAGACAGCATCTAAAAATGCAGTATAAACACAAAAGGCTGAAAACCGCACTGATCCTAGGCAAAAGTGCATTTTGCACGCGCGCGATCTGAGTTTGTGGAGAAAATGTTCGTTTCGCAAAGAAAAAAGTCTTTCGAGCGCACGGAAATCAATTTTGCATTTAAAATACATTTTTGGATGTGTGCAGACCTTCTCTTTTGCCCGTGCAACGTTTCACTAGCTTGCTCACCTGATGCCCCCCCTCTGTGCTCGCTAAATGACAACAGCTCGCGTGCTCAAGACAACCCAGCGTTACAATGTGCCATAATTCCAGCCAATCAGAGACCGAGGCTGCTAAATTCTGATTGAGATGAAGTAGACATTCTACGTCACACAGTAACAAGTCCCCATGCCAGGAAAGATCTCATGACACATTTAAAAGCACAATTTTTAAGGTGTTATATGTTCAAAATTCTTTATTTTTTGAAAGAAAAATAAAGTTTTTAGCAGCCACTGACCTTTGGTGTCTCTATATGAGAGCGGCTTACCAGTCCAGCCACTCTCTCCAACTTCTGTGAGCTCCTCCTGCTGGTCACTCGCACCCGTGACACACCCTCCTCACCCGAGGTCTGCAAGTACAAATCATACAGATCAGAACATAACTAGAAGTAAAATAAAAATAACTAAAAAATAAAAATACAAGTAAAAATGTAATTGATGTAACCAATATTCAGTATTCAGTGTATTCAATATGAGGTATTCAACGTAGTCCAAGCTAGTGGTTAGAGTGCTGAATACATAGCAAAAACCATCATAAAATCATAACTAACTCTATGAAAAATGTAAATGCTGTGATCCGATTTATATATATATTTTTTAAATGTATTTTTACATATATAAAATAAATCTAGTAAAATAAACTAAAGTGGAGCCGTATTTTTACAAAATTGTTTATGTGGAGTTCCACAGGAAAATAATTTTCACTATGAACAACTGAACAACCGCTCCTGGGCTGTGGAATATTCCAGCATGGGCACTAAGAGTTACTTGTTATGTGACCGGAAAGTATCACAGAGAGACAAATAGTACCATTTGCAAGATGGTTTGGATGGACAGACATCTGTATTATAATAAAAGAGAAAACAAGTGCCAGCAAACATACACACACATTAAAACACAATCCACAACTATAACATCTTTCGAAATCTGACATAATTTTCATATATAGCATTTTAGTCCAAAATATTCACAACCAAGGCTTGATTAGGTTAGTTCCTACCTGTTTATCATAATGTATCACGCACTCACAGGCCACAGGCAGCAGAGGGCAGCCTTTGGAAAAGGCCATGACAGCAGAAGGAACAAAGGCTCTCTCACTTTCCCTTCCCAAATGCTAATAAACTCAACTCTAGAATGTTCTTTTAGAATTTGTCCCATTCTGATACTCTCATAACAGTGTGTGTTCATATAAACAAACACACAGAGGCATGAAGGGTTGCAGCAGTAGGCCAAGCCACACCCATTTAAGTTGATGCAAAAAAAAAGGCACAAATAAAATCACATCTACAATCACAAAAAAACTACCTTAAGGCAACATTTAACAAAACACAAATGCAAAATTTACCGTTTTTATCATTGCCTTCATTGGACCACCATGAAATGATTGGGAAAATAGTTGCTGCCAAGCCCCAGGTTTGCCGTCATATTATCACCGGCTCAGCTACGAGATGGACACTGCAGCCGAGAACATGCAGGATTGCTGCAGTCTCAAACCCAGAGAGGAACATGGAGGCGCTGCTGGTGTCCAGTGCCATTGAATCACTGCTGACACATGACATACTGCTCGCTATATATACTGAGGCTGGATTATGTACTGCTTGATACATTTAAATAAACATTTTTAACCAACATTCCCAGATATAAAACAGATACCAAATTACGTAACACTATTATATTACAGACTGTAACTGTAGCTAATATAAAACACAAAAGGAAGACCCACTGCCCCTTGCTGTTTAACACAAAGGCTTTATAATGATTGTGCTGTAAATTATTCCAGCGTCTTTTTTTTCTTCCTTCTGCACCAAATCGGGGAATTTGCAGACTCATTTCATTTAAAGTCTCTCAGGTGACCGCACGCTATGAATGCTAATGAAGCCTGAGCTGGACATTCACTCAGATCCAGCCTCGCTCGCTCTCAGAGAACCACAGAACAGGGCTGTGCCTGGACACAGACTCAGACTGAGGCCTGTGACTGTCTCCACCACACATCACATAGTGACCCCTGCAGTATTTTTGCGGAACATGTGTCACAATAAGATGATGCTTCTGGAAACTGCCAGTTGGGGATTTGAAATAAGGACGATTATGTTCACAGAGACTGTCCAAATGTCCGCTCTTCATTTGTTTCATTAATGTGTTTAGCTTCAATCAAAACTGCATAAATATCAATCATTGCTGGGTTTTTACCTGAACATCTACCACAACCATTTTACCTGTCCACATACGTACATGTTTTTGAATACTGCACTGTAATAAATGAAAAAAACATACAATTTAAACTATATATTTTAATAACTATTAACAACTATTTAATAACTCAAATGCATGTATTACTTAATCAAAAGTCTAGTTTTTCCATAAAATCATAAAATTCTTTAAACAATGTGGATAACCTACTTACATCACTATCATCTGTATTAACTAATCCATCCAGTGCAATCTTGTGATTACTGACATCTTTTTGGCACATTCTAGTTCAGACTAAGTTCATGGGTCTTAAAAACACATTGCATTACATGATTGTTGTGCAGTGTTTTCAGGTATTACAAGTTATAAAGCTATATTTTGGATGTATTGGTAAGAATTTTACCCTGATATTCTAGCCTGATTTTCTATGAACACTCACTAAAACCCATCAGCTTATAAGAAGCTATAGGAAATTGCTTTATTCCTTGTTGAAAACAGTTTAAACAAGCATTCTTGATTTTCCGGTGTAGTAAGAGTTGGAGTGAATTGAGTTTGCAAAGCTGTTTGCAACAAAAAACAAAACAAAACAAAACAATTTACATTTATTCATTTCGCAGATGCTTTTATCCAAAGCAACTTACAATTGGGGAATACATCAAGCGATTCATCTTAAAGAGGCAAATAGACACGGGAAGTGCTCGTCATACCAAGTTTCAAGCATTGTTCAAATAAGTACAAGCTAGGCAGAGAAAGGATGGCGTTTTTTTTGGATGAAGTCAGATAGTGACGAAAGAGGTGAGAGATTTAATAATTCCACAGAATTTCCCCCAGAATCCCCCTGATTTTGGATTGTCTGAAACCATTGAGATGATGGCAAACTTCATTCTATAATCTTTTAAAAACATCAGTCACAGGGTGCTCCTTTACTGGACGAACAGACACTATTTTAGTCAAACCCGATTGTATGTTTGTGTGAACCCTCAGAGAGACCACAGAGTGATCCTCCCTCACTGCAGTTGCTTTTAACAGAATCCAGACAGAAGTTGAGGTTATTTTCTGTACTCTCCCTATAAATACTTTGCATAGTCACATGATTGCAGACACTTGTAACGAAAGGTCCTGGGGACATCATCACACAGTCCACCGAGGAGCACTTGGTGTTACCACTGCAGTGCTTTCTAGATATGACTAATGTTCTGTAGTGTCTGTAACTTCCACATGCTCTCTCTTTCATTCTTTCCCTATTTTTTCTATTTTTGTCCAGCACTCCTCTGTAAACTTCCCTCTCCTTTGTTGTTTCTAAACCTTTGTCTGTGCTAATCGCTGTTATTGGTGACAAAGAAAAGTACTAGGGACAGATATAAATGCACTACAAAAGTATCATAAAATATGGTCAATAGGATTCATCTACATTTCTGAAACCATATGACAGCTTTGTGCGAATAACAGGTCAAATTATTCACTGGAGATTCACAAGATATTCACAAGATATTCACTGATAATCTTCCTATTTGTGAGCTGTTAACTGCTTCACCTGTCAGTGAGCTAAACTTGAGAACCAGATCAGTCAGATTCATGAAGGATAACAAAGATATAAGGGTTTGGAAAACATAAGGGTGAGTAAAATATAGCTGCCCTTTCTCTAGAGCTCTTACCTCCCATGTGTCCACAGAGATGCGGTCTTTAACTCCATTTTGCGCTGCATTCATTTGCAGAGTAACCTCGTAGCATTCCTGAATATCTGAGAATAACGGAATAGTGATGTCATTGAGGGAATCTATTTAAATAATGCAGGTATTTATGCTGAAATATGTAATACCTCTGTTGCATTTTTAGATTAATAACAAAGCAAAAATATATAAAATAATAAATGTATAGTATAAATGAGGCTGGCATTCCAGCATTTATGCTACCAAGAGAGAAAAAAAAGGATTATTTCACCCAAAAAATAAATTTCCCATTTACAATTGTCATTTACTCACCTTTAAGTTGTTACAACCCTGTATGCCTTACTTTATTGAGTGAAACATTTGAAGGAGAATTTTATCAGAATATCTGAATTTCTCTCTTTCATACAATGAATGTGGATGGGAACCAAGAACTCCCAAAAGGACCAAAAACATTATAAATCATCATAAAAGTATCATAAAAGTACTTCATGCTTGTGTGCTATATTTTAAGTCTTATGAAGATATAAAATAGATTTGTTTGAATTGAAAAACACAGTTGTTATTCACTGAAATCTTGCTTTAAACATTTGTTTAACATCCTTGGACACCATTTGCCTTCTATGGCAAAGAGCAGCTTGAACATACTATAAATTTCTCATTTTGTGCTTCACAGAAGAACTTCAGTCAGGCTTCTGAGAAATATGTATTTAGCCCCTAAAGGGATGCAAAGATTGTTAAAAAAAAACAAAAAACAAAAAAAATGGGAGGACTTTTCATTCAATTAACAAAACATTTGTAGTGGAATTAATCTGAGGTAAGAGGAATAAATATATATTTCAATACTTTGGGATTTTCTTGCAAAACTTCTCCACTTCCATGAGGAACCTTGCATTCTTGAGCAAAACATTTGCGTTCCCCAAGAAACTTTACAAGCAAATGTTTTGCGAGCGAACACAAAAGCATTGAAATACAATTTTTCTATCAACATGTCCCCTTAGAGGTTCCATAGACATGAGCGTGAGTAAATTATGCCAGAATGTTCATTTCTGTGAACATTTCATGAGCCCCATCAATAGATTAGTAAGTCTGTTAGCCATGCCAAAAAGCACAGGTGCACAGTGAGCAAGGTCAAGACCAATGTCAACTTTTGGCTCAACTTGAGCATCGTTCCTACTATTGTGGGTTTCTATAAATATCATCCAGCGGCCTCATCCAAAATTCCTGTCCATACTGGGTTTAGAGAGCCGGAGATCTTAAAGAGGCAAATAGACACGGGAAGTGCTCGTCATACCAAGTTTCAAGCATTGTTCAAATAAGTACAAGCTAGGCAGAGAAAGGATGGCGTTTTTTTTGGATGAAGTCAGATAGTGACGAAAGAGGTGAGAGATTTAATAATTCCACAGAATTTCCCCCAGAATCCCCCTGATTTTGGATTGTCTGAAACCATTGAGATGATGGCAAACTTCATTCTATAATCTTTTATAAACATCAGTCACAGGGTGCTCCTTTACTGGACGAACAGACACTATTTTAGTCAAACCCGATTGTATGTTTGTGTGAACCCTCAGAGAGACCACAGAGTGATCCTCCCTCACTGCAGTTGCTTTTAACAGAATCCAGACAGAAGTTGAGGTTATTTTCTGTACTCTCCCTATAAATACTTTGCATAGTCACATGATTGCAGACACTTGTAACGAAAGGTCCTGGGGACATCATCACACAGTCCACCGAGGAGCACTTGGTGTTACCACTGCAGTGCTTTCTAGATATGACTAATGTTCTGTAGTGTCTGTAACTTCCACATGCTCTCTCTTTCATTCTTTCCCTATTTTTTCTATTTTTGTCCAGCACTCCTCTGTAAACTTCCCTCTCCTTTGTTGTTTCTAAACCTTTGTCTGTGCTAATCGCTGTTATTGGTGACAAAGAAAAGTACTAGGGACAGATATAAATGCACTACAAAAGTATCATAAAATATGGTCAATAGGATTCATCTACATTTCTGAAACCATATGACAGCTTTGTGCGAATAACAGGTCAAATTATTCACTGGAGATTCACAAGATATTCACAAGATATTCACTGATAATCTTCCTATTTGTGAGCTGTTAACTGCTTCACCTGTCAGTGAGCTAAACTTGAGAACCAGATCAGTCAGATTCATGAAGGATAACAAAGATATAAGGGTTTGGAAAACATAAGGGTGAGTAAAATATAGCTGCCCTTTCTCTAGAGCTCTTACCTCCCATGTGTCCACAGAGATGCGGTCTTTAACTCCATTTTGCGCTGCATTCATTTGCAGAGTAACCTCGTAGCATTCCTGAATATCTGAGAATAACGGAATAGTGATGTCATTGAGGGAATCTATTTAAATAATGCAGGTATTTATGCTGAAATATGTAATACCTCTGTTGCATTTTTAGATTAATAACAAAGCAAAAATATATAAAATAATAAATGTATAGTATAAATGAGGCTGGCATTCCAGCATTTATGCTACCAAGAGAGAAAAAAAAGGATTATTTCACCCAAAAAATAAATTTCCCATTTACAATTGTCATTTACTCACCTTTAAGTTGTTACAACCCTGTATGCCTTACTTTATTGAGTGAAACATTTGAAGGAGAATTTTATCAGAATATCTGAATTTCTCTCTTTCATACAATGAATGTGGATGGGAACCAAGAACTCCCAAAAGGACCAAAAACATTATAAATCATCATAAAAGTATCATAAAAGTACTTCATGCTTGTGTGCTATATTTTAAGTCTTATGAAGATATAAAATAGATTTGTTTGAATTGAAAAACACAGTTGTTATTCACTGAAATCTTGCTTTAAACATTTGTTTAACATCCTTGGACACCATTTGCCTTCTATGGCAAAGAGCAGCTTGAACATACTATAAATTTCTCATTTTGTGCTTCACAGAAGAACTTCAGTCAGGCTTCTGAGAAATATGTATTTAGCCCCTAAAGGGATGCAAAGATTGTTAAAAAAAAACAAAAAACAAAAAAAATGGGAGGACTTTTCATTCAATTAACAAAACATTTGTAGTGGAATTAATCTGAGGTAAGAGGAATAAATATATATTTCAATACTTTGGGATTTTCTTGCAAAACTTCTCCACTTCCATGAGGAACCTTGCATTCTTGAGCAAAACATTTGCGTTCCCCAAGAAACTTTACAAGCAAATGTTTTGCGAGCGAACACAAAAGCATTGAAATACAATTTTTCTATCAACATGTCCCCTTAGAGGTTCCATAGACATGAGCGTGAGTAAATTATGCCAGAATGTTCATTTCTGTGAACATTTCATGAGCCCCATCAATAGATTAGTAAGTCTGTTAGCCATGCCAAAAAGCACAGGTGCACAGTGAGCAAGGTCAAGACCAATGTCAACTTTTGGCTCAACTTGAGCATCGTTCCTACTATTGTGGGTTTCTATAAATATCATCCAGCGGCCTCATCCAAAATTCCTGTCCATACTGGGTTTAGAGAGCCGGAGCAATCACATTCACTTAGAGACGCTTTTAACGTGACTCACTCGTGACAGCGCAGAGCCTGCAGACATTAGCAGAGGTAACAGTGGCTCTGGTGTTGAGGGTCAAGCACAAAGCTGTGAGCTGTTCACACTTGTGCAAATTGGGACAATTGGAATAGCATGTTAAAATCATCAGTGCACACTAGAGCAGAGCTGTAGGATTATAAGTATTCACATAAAATCAGTACATGAGAAACCTGCTTGGACCACTGGAATCAAACAAGGGGTGTTGCAGGGGTAATTGCAGCAAATTGTTGAGCTTTTCTGAAGTTACAAGCATTTGGACAAAAAATATATATATATATATATATATATACAGTGGGTACTGAAAGTATTCAGACCCCCTTAAATTTTTCACTCTTTGTTATATTGCAGCCATTTGCT
>NW_015633548.1:1050088-1065626 GCF_001515625.1 Sinocyclocheilus rhinocerous
CTTGTGATATTTCAGTTTTTCTTTTTTAATTAATCTGCAAAAATGTCAACAATTCTCTGTTTTTCTGTCAATATGGGGTGCTGTGTGTACATTAATGAGGAAAAAAAATTAACTTAAATGATTTTAGCAAATGGCTGCAATATAACAAAGAGTGAAAAATTTAAGGGGGTCTGAATACTTACCGTACCCACTGTATATAAATCGAATCCTTGAAGTGGTTGTCCCCTTTTTTCACACATGCCTAATCAAGTACAGTGCAGTCACATTTAGCATTGTGCAGAGAAATTGAGCAGAATTCCAGTTATTTTAATAGGAATCCGCGTGATCTGGAGTTCCCCACACAAATTGCACTCGTCTTCAAACTGGTCAAGCGTATTCGCTCGCTGACCAACAGAAAGCTGCTTGGTTTGAAAGTAAGTTCTGTAACAATGAACAGTGGACCTGTTTTACCAACAAAGTCTTGCCAAAATTTCACTAATCTGACCGCAACTTGCATGTATATGGCCCCATATTTTCATAGTTCATTCCAAAATATGGTCAAAATCATTTTCACTTTCAGAATTTAATTATTATTCAATTTGTTTGTCCACTGCAGCTCTTTCCACCTTTAACTGCTCCGACCGACAGTTAATTCTGGTCTTAAAATGTGGAGGCACTTGTTTGTTTGTGTGTTAAAAACAGACCGTCAGTTCATCATTGACTTTTTCTGAAGGTTTAAATTGTTTCGCCAGTAGGTGACGACAAGTGTCTCTATGAGAGACTCAATGACACATTATATAATTTACTATTCGCTTAGTTTACCACAGTTTACCATGCTTAATTCAAAAGCACTGATTATTTTGGGAAATAAATGACACTCCTGAGTGAGTGAATCATTTACTCAATTATATATTTTTTTATTTATATATTATATATTGATTTATTCAGAACTGCGTGTTGCACAGAGACAAAGGTTGAACTTGCAAAAAATGGACAAAGTATCCCAAAATATTGTGTAACTCAAAATTACAATATAAATATATATTATAAATATATATTATATATATACAATATAAAGGCAAAATCATAATCATTCTGGTAGTCTAAATATCAGAATGGCTGCAATTCTTTGAACAACAGCATTCTTGCTTGTGTTCATTTCTACGTATTTAATACTTACAAAGGCCTATTTTAATAACTTCTGACGGTTACATCAAAGATTGGGATGTTTCTGGTCTCCTAACGGGACTGCTACTGTCCTGGTCGTGTCCCCAAACCACCTCTTCCCCCCTTCCAACAAGAATGATTTGTTTCTTCACCCCACCCTTTCTTCCTCTCTATACGTCTTACCTCATTACCTCTCAGGTCACTAACTGCCGTGGCCTGTGGTCACCAACAGAGGGACGACCAGCTGATGAGAATGGAGGGAGACAATGCTGCTGATGTCACCCACACTCCCACACTGGCCCACAGCCTGCACTAATAACATAATGAGATGCTTGTTACCTCGCTGTGCCTTTGAAGCATAATGCGCTCTTGGCCCCCTTTGCACTGGAAGAAACGAGCGAGTCGTTTTTAAGACGGAAGAAGAAAGCGCTTGAGAGAAAAGCAACTCTTTTTTTGGACAGATAAGCAGTGCACTCGGACTGGCGGCGCATGCGGACCGTGTACGTGTGTGTGTGGGGGAGCTGTTAGGGGCAGTAATGGAGTCCCACTGGGGTGCAGCGGGAAAGACAGTAGAAGAATGGGGCTATGTGACTCATCATGGCTGTGTCTGTGTGAGTGGGAGGAGAACAGTGTGTGGGAAGAGGTTTCATCGCCTGGCTGGTCAGAGCCAGATGAGAAAGAGAGAGAGCAGAGAAAAGAAAGAGAGCGACGGGGAAAGTAAACTAAAGCGTAGAGTCTTCCACTAAATGCTGCATGATTATAAAACATGCAGCTGTAGGATGAATGGAAATGCATAAGTGTGTCAGACAGAAACACCTCCTCGTTTAGTAAAGCTGTCCTGAATGTCTTTGAAGACGTGTGAGTATGAATTATGTCTTCATCGAGGAGACCTTTCCCCTCAAATGCATTACTGAGTGAAACATAGCAGGCAACATCAATGATTATTCATGTCTAGGGCTACTTACTGTCATGGATATAACAGATTGTGTGTGCACTAAAATGTTTTTTTTTTTTACAGCTGAATGCTAAAAATCGGTTCTTCAAAACAGACTAACATACTTTGATATACGGGCACATTTATTTCAGACAAAGTTTTTTTCCTCCAAAAAAAAAGCCTTTCAGCAGAATGTTCCCAGAGCCAAGTGGCCTATTTTAATAACTTCTGACGGTTACATCAAAGATTGGGATGTTTCTGGTCTCCTAACGGGACTGCTACTGTCCTGGTCGTGTCCCCAAACCACCTCTTCCCCCCTTCCAACAAGAATGATTTGTTTCTTCACCCCACCCTTTCTTCCTCTCTATACGTCTTACCTCATTACCTCTCAGGTCACTAACTGCCGTGGCCTGTGGTCACCAACAGAGGGACGACCAGCTGATGAGAATGGAGGGAGACAATGCTGCTGATGTCACCCACACTCCCACACTGGCCCACAGCCTGCACTAATAACATAATGAGATGCTTGTTACCTCGCTGTGCCTTTGAAGCATAATGCGCTCTTGGCCCCCTTTGCACTGGAAGAAACGAGCGAGTCGTTTTTAAGACGGAAGAAGAAAGCGCTTGAGAGAAAAGCAACTCTTTTTTTGGACAGATAAGCAGTGCACTCGGACTGGCGGCGCATGCGGACCGTGTACGTGTGTGTGTGGGGGAGCTGTTAGGGGCAGTAATGGAGTCCCACTGGGGTGCAGCGGGAAAGACAGTAGAAGAATGGGGCTATGTGACTCATCATGGCTGTGTCTGTGTGAGCCTGTGTGAGTGGGAGGAGAACAGTGTGTGGGAAGCGGTTTCATCGCCTGGCTGGTAAGAGCCAGATGAGAAATAGAGAGAGCGGAGAAAAGAAAGAGAGCGACGGGGAAAGTAAACTAAAGCGTAGAGTCTTCCACTAAATGCTGCATGATTATAAAACATGCAGCTGTAGGATGAATGGAAATGCATAAGTGTGTCAGACAGAAACACCTCCTCGTTTAGTAAAGCTGTCCTGAATGTCTTTGAAGACGTGTGAGTATGAATTATGTCTTCATCGAGGAGACCTTTCCCCTCAAATGCATTATTGAGTGAAACATAGCAGGCAACATCAATGATTATTCATGTCTAGGGCTACTTACTGTCATGGATATAACAGATTGTGTGTGCACTAAAATGTTTTTTTTTTTACAGCTGAATGCTAAAAATCGGTTCTTCAAAACAGACTAACATACTTTGATATACGGGCACATTTATTTCAGACAAAGTTTTTTTCCTCCAAAAAAAAAGCGTTTCAGCAGAATGTTCCCAGAGCCAAGTAAATCCTAAAAGACCACATAAATTCCTGGCCACTGAACAAAAAACACAAAGTCCTTTTGCTTAACTACACAGTCCTCTACACAGAATCATTTTTACACAACTGCTCTCCTTTTCACTTGGTTCACCTCATTTCAATGTCAATATTAAGTTAACACACATTTGATTTGTTGAAAACTGACTTTTTCTGTCCATCAAAAACCATCCTGAACCAGTTTCCCACATATACTGATTCTAAACTATATTTTATAGTTTAAAACAGTACTGTTACAGTTCATTCATATTATATGGTAAAATATACTTCATTTTAGGGCTGCACAATTAATCAAATTTCTAATCGCGATTACAATTATGGATGCCACAATTACGTAATCGTTCAAAGCGGCAATTAATCGTTCAAAGTCCACTTATGTTATTCTGTGTGCTTAAGATGCGTTTTTTCTTTCTTTCTACATGTTATCTTAAGGGTTTTTCCATTGTTTTAATTTTAGTTTTAGTATAACACTATTTTACAAAATATTTTACAGTACAAACTACATGTATTATCCTGTGAATTCAATATAATTCTCACCGCTTTTCCTCTGTAGGTACCTTGTAAAACTATTATCAGTGACCCAGCTATAACATTTTTACAGTTTTTACTGTGACATTTTGTTTCAAAGCAAACAGATCCTCAACAGACTTACACTACCGTTCTAAAGTTTGGGGTCAGCAACATTTTTGTGAATAATTTTATTGAATTAAATTGATCAAAATTGACAGTACATATATGTACAACGTTACAAAAAATCTATTTAAAATAAATAAATACAAAAATTATTTTGAAATATTGACATTTTAAGCAGCACAACTGTTTTTATCATATACTGTATATTTATTTCACAATATTACAGCTGTTGCTGTAGTTTTGATTAAATAAATGCAGCATTAGTAAGAGTTAAAAAGCATTTGATACAAGGTGAAAGTGAAGTAGGCTGACTTGTTATAGTATATATAAATACTGAAAACTGTCTAGAAGGAACTAAAACATGATAACACAAAACGAAACTCTGTACTGAGTACTGAGAAAGTACTGAGGAATAATGGACTGTCTGTTTTCCCCAGCAATAAAAATAGCCCTGCCTTGATATTGGGTCATATTTGGGCACAAAACCTGTGTGATCCCTAGTCTGTTTGTGTGTTTGGAAACAAAGGGATGAGTGTGCAGTTAGGAAAACCTTTGTTCAAAATTGTGCAATCATGCAGACAACCAAACAAGCCCACGGTCGAATCTTCCTCCCTCCCACAGTGCATCACAGAACTGAATTGTTACAAGCCTCATTGTATCCCCAATATATTCGATGATCACTTTTTCTTTGATGCCACATAAAACAAAGGGCTTTCAACTTAAGAGTCTAAGAACACTTCAATTATGTGAATGAGATTAATGACTGAGGATTAAACATCATGTATAAGCGCATGATATTTTGTCACTTAAAACCCCAATATTAAAAGCTATATTAAACTATAATAATACAAATCAAAATATAATATAAAAATACTATAATATTTAATATAAAATATAATATTAAATATTTTCCATCTGACAATACATTCTTAATCTGTCTAATTTTTGCTAGAATTCATACTGTATTCCCTTTTTTAACTCTGGCCAACACCCAAGAGGCTGGAGAGACGATTGAAACCACATGTTGCTCTCAGCTCAGCCTCACATGACCCCTCTCCCCAGTACCTGAGAGAGAGAATGGGCCGTCCTGCACAAAGCGATACGCTCTGCTTAATCTGGCCTGAGGTCAGATGGGAGTACTTCACTGCAGCCAAGAGCTGTTTGTTTATCAATCTACCTACATGTTATCCCACGTTCCCGCTAATGATCCAGCCTCTTTCTGGAATGTGTGGAATCCTTATCCTCTTACTGTGCTATGCCAGTTGAGAGCTGAGACTCTCATGACTGATTTAAAGCCTGATAAATGAGAGTATTTGGAACATCTGTTTGGTACGGTGGCCGAGAAGTGCTAAACAAATCACAATTCTGAAATCAAAATAACAAATTACAAACGCAAATGCAAGTTTAAAAAACAAAATAAAAATTCAGAAAGCACAACAACAATTCAGAAAACATTATAACAAGTCAGAAAACACAATGACAAATCCGAAAACAAAATAACAACGGCAGGAGCCATATTTGTTTTAAAAAATGATAATACCCTTTACCCCTCAATCACAAAGCTTACCACTATGAAAAAATAAACAGGAAGGTTTAAGTGACTGACACTTCCTGTAACACCAGAGGTATCATAATAAAAGGTAAAATCCCCTCAACAGAATCCAAATGATTTTCGACTAAAAAAGAAAACAACTTATGCACTACTGTTCAAAAAGTTTGGGGTCAGTAATGTTTATTAAGAAATTAATAATTTTATTCAGCAAGGATGCATGAAATTGTTCAAAAATGGCAGATTTTAACAAGATATTTCTCTTTCTTATAAATGCTGTTCATCAAAGATTGAAATCACAGTTTCAAAAAATATTAAACAACATAACTGTTTCCAACATAGTAAAAAAATAGGAATGTTTTGAGCAGCAAATCAGTATATTAGAATGATTTCTGAAGGATCATGTGACACTGAACACTAGAGTAATTGCTGCTAAAAATTCAGCTTTGCATCACAGGAATAAATTGCATTTTAAAATATATTTAAATAGAAAACAGCTATTTTAAATTGTAATATTCCACAGTATTATGATTTTTACTGCATTTGAGAGTAGTGTATGTGATCAAAAAGTTAAGAAATGTACTTGTATTATATACTTTGAAATCTTAAAAAAAAAAAAAGCATTTTCCCCTATTGCCTTTAATTGTTTTAAATTATATAAACTTGATATACTTTATATATTTACAGGTTTAAATGAAATAGACTTTATATAAAACTTTGTCATTTTCTATGCCTTTTTAGAATGACCAGCACATGCACAACAGTATCACATACGACATCATAAGCCTGTCATGCCCAATGGCATATGAGAAAACCCATGAGTTGAGATCAGGGGAAACCTGTCCCTCTCCTCACTACAGTCCTATGGCAACGCAACCCCATAGGCTTGATCACGGCCCCTGTGGTACTACTCTTCTGAATCACAGCAACAGCAGCAGGCAGGCCTCATTAAAGCCTGGACCTGGTAATTAAGATAACCACTCAACCGTTTCGTAATGGGACTAATTTGTTTCCTTTGCAGGACAAAAACTAAAAATAAGTTAGGAAATCTCGTATATTTGTAAGATGCACCTGGCATGACAGTGATACCTATTGTTACTTGTATATTTTCTTATTCTGGCTTGTTGTGAGACATCATTAAAATGTGACAGAGCACATCCACAGTACTGCTAAATCATCTGGGGTTGTGAAAGTCTGACTCGTTGGGTAACTTGAGAACAGTGGCACAAACTTCGGTAAACATTCTGAAAGTCTCAAATACATGCAAAAGATCAAGCCATTAGAGACAGCAGTGAGGACCCATTTAGTAAGATTTCAGTTTAAAAACAGACAACCTTTTGTTTTTATTCTGAAAGGACCTATTCATGTGGCTTAATCCAATAATTCAAAACTTGGATAATGGAAATGAGTGCAACAGATGAGCAATGGGTCTGATTTCTCATGTAAGAAATAAGTAACTCGTAAAACTCATAATTTGTAAGGCAGCGTCAGTAATGTTAGTCTATTTGGTGAAACTATTATATCCTAAAGCCATTGTTAATGTAAACGAGGGAATTGAGGCAGCTGGTCCATGGACAGAAAACAAAATGTACCATTTAGAAAAATATCAGCAGTGTTTAGTAAAGCTGAACAAACTATAACGTGGCTTCTTGGAACATTTTGCTTGGTATAGAATGTACTGGAATCAAGTGGTACAGCCCTAAATAATGACAGTTAATCATTATTTGTTTTGAGAGCCATACACAGAAACAACCCTCACCCAGCAGAGCCTGAAAAAGATGACTGCCAAAGATGGAAGAGACCTTCTCCACGCTGGTCTTCAGGGTCTGCTCTTCTGGGCTGGTCAGACTTGCCTGGTACTGTTTCAGTAGCCCAACTGCTCTTTTGGTATCTGAAATAAAAGAAAAGACAAGCATTTCTATTTCAGTACAACTCCTACTTATTTTAATGCCTTTTCTCCATTACCTACATACGCTTTCTGACAGTCTGAAGACATTTTTAGATGCATGTCTAATTCTGAAAAGGCTCTGCACTATGCTAGATGCTTGAAATCTGACATTACTTGCCTATAATTACAAGAACCCCTAGAAGGGGTGTGCAGCCAGATGTTCAACTCAACCAGGTCTGTCTAACAACAGTTTTTCAGCAAGCAGATAAAAATAAATGAATTATTAGTCTTGCGTAACAGCCTGTCTTATTTGGTGGGTTACTGGTATGGAATAAAAGGGACCATATAGTGGCAAAAAAAAAAATTATAAAAAAAATGTAGACACCTAAGTCACACTTAAAATGCATTAGATAACAAGTGATGCAACAATTTTGTTAACCAGTTTTACAGTTAACCAGTTAGTTGTCATGTTCACACAGGTGTCCTATAAGAGTAATCACAGGTTTAGTTCAGCATAGTATATGAGCTTGAATATGTATCTGTTCTATCCAATAAGCAATACAACAGCAATAACAATGCCTGTGAGGTTTATTTAAACGTTTGTTGTTAAAAGTTTTAATTGAAAATGGTGCTTATGCTTTCTTTAAATGAAATAATGCTTCGCTAACAGTGGTATTGACAGATTTTTAAGCATAAAAACATTTTGAGGGTTTCTGAATCTTTCCGGTAAAGGTTTAAGGGAAGAAGAGATAAGGCAAAGGTAAAGGTTGTAGGAGTTTCCACATAAACATCACAGATTGTGATGGGTAAAACAGAGTCAGTATGTCGCCTATGCTACACTTGACATTCATTGAGCTTCTGTAAAGAATAGCGGTTTTATTAAAAGTTACATAATCTCACTTCAGACTAATGCTTCCTGTTTCCCTTGGGGTTTCCAAAAGATTCCTACTTGAAAATACACATATATCGAAACTGAAAAACGTTAAAAACAATTAAATCACTGCCAAATGTTTATAAGATATCGTCTTCTTATAACAACTGAAGCTAACTGTTTTAACGGAACTTACCATATTTATGTACCATGATGTGAAGACTGTTAGAAAAGTGATCCTGTAAATCCAGTTGCAACCTTTTGACTAGTTCTCCAAATAAATAATTACGCTTTAAAAATCCTTTTCGGGTCAGCTGTCACTTTCAAGTTACTCCGACCACTTTCAAAAGTTTTGCCGTAGTTTTTCCATTCACAGTGACGATATTGCTTCTTTTGGGAAGTTCTAGTAACGTTATTTACGACGGGAATAGAAGTTACTCCAGTTGGCAGCAGATGCTTGTTGTGGAAGCAGTGAGAGTGTGAGGCGGATTCCCGTTATCTGCCTTCGGCTCCAGCATTTGGAAGTTTTGAGGGGAACCAAGTGAAACTGGAGGGCGGTCTGCAGTAACAGGGTCTTACTCATCCACATGTAAATTGTGGATAAATGATAACAGAGCTTATTAATGAGCTTGTCTTCATAGGGGGAAAAAATACAGCTTTACTGTATACCGGCGAATGCTAACCATATATGTGATGTATTAAGTTGTGGCTAGCAAAGAGAAAGGAAGGAAAATAATGGGTTAAAAACTATCACAATAAATATACCTGAAATCTTTTCGTAAGTCTATCGGAAAACACTGTTTGCCAGAAAAGGGTGATGCAAGTTTGACCATGGAAATTATTATTCCGAAGTATATCGTGCCACCTACTGGAGAAACGGTAAACCTGCTTTGAAGAAGTCGGTAGAAGCCAATTTTATAGCCTTTTATAGCAATAAGGACTGTATTAGAAAGAGGGGGGGAGGGGGACATATTAGTAGTTACTAGCTTGTTAGTAGTAGTTTTTCCCTCAGTGTTTTTTCATTCGATGTCGCTCTATCAACGCTTTGGACAAATGAAAATCCCGGAGTGGATTTGGTTACAGATCGGTCAGTGTATTATCTCTTCTGTCACTCCGCTCCACTCACATGCTGATCCAGACCTGCCTTCAGTCTGTGCATTGGTTGGTGACACGTTCAGTAGCATTATGCAAAGTATTTGTGATCAATTTAATTGAAACTTTTGCTTTATTACATTTACATCATACAAACATATAGATTATGAAACAACAACAGCTTTTACCATTTTTATACAAGGAATTCACATTAAAAAGCAAGTATGAAAGTAGCCTATGGTGCACCAGTGCAGGGTTGACTGGTCGATTTTTTTTTTCATTTGATGAAAATCTCACATTCAGTATCACAAAATATTTCCTTGTAAAAAATAAAATAAAATAAAAAGTTATATTGTGCACTTGTGGCTGAGGTTGTGTGGTTGGTTGGCACAATTTTTAAAGGGATGCAACAAACGGAACAGATGTAAACGTTTATTTTAAACCAAACTAACACCACTTAACCCAAATTTGCCAGATAGTGTTTTTATGATTAAATAAAAATGATATATCATTAATTTTATTTAACTTTTACAATCTTGTAAATAATCAATAGGGAGATTTTAGATGTTGTTTTTGCCCCCGTTTATACCCGTTATGCCACCCACGTATTTAGGACTGCAGTATATCAATAAAAATAACTTGTTAATCGCTCAAACAAAGTTATTGTTCAATCAATATGGGGTGTTCAATATGGGGAATCAGTGACTGATTCTTGAAATATTACATATTTGGATGGCATAAAAGGTATAAACAGGCACTTTGAGGAGCAAAACATCTTCTAAAGTTTCCCTATTGGTTATTTAAAAGATTGTAAAAGTTGTGAAAATTAATAATATATCATGAATCATTATATTAGCAATAAATGATGTCACCTGGAAAGCATAATTAATCACAAGTATCCAAACTGTACAACAAATGAAAAATGTCTCCCATAACTAATATTTATAAAGTCATTTTTATAGATGTCTTTATAGAACCAATGTGAGCCAAAAGGGCAAACATTCAGTTTTGTGGCAACACCAAAATATTATGACACCAAAATGAACCCTGTACCAGCCAGATCTTGTCCAGCCAACCTTGATCTCCCATACTTTTTTTTAAATGAACACACAACAATACAGTTATACTTAAACCACCTCTTTCTGAATTTGTCTTGAATGCCCATTTCCAAAAAAAAAAAAAAAAAAACACTAAAAAATAGCAATTACAAATATTTGATATTTTCACTGAAATAAAATAAATGCCCAGGGAACATTTTCCATTTTCATTTAGTTTAAGTTGTACTAAAACTAAAACAATAATTAATAAAAAAAAATTGTTAACTAAAACAAAAACCATAATAAATTACGTTTTAACTTAAATAAAATAAAATAATAAAAAATTATTTCAGCTAGTTGCCAAGGAAACATTTCTCATTTATTTAGTTTAACTTGTGCTACAATAATTCAAACTGGGAAGAAAAACTAAAAAACTAAAATGAAAACCATAAAAAGAAAACGTTTTGTATTTTAACTGAAATAAAAAATAAATAAATAAATAAAATTTCAGCCAGTTGCCAAGTCAACATTTCTTATTTTCCATTTAGTTTAACTTGTGCTAAAATAACTAAACCTGAAATTTAAAAAAATATACATAGACATTAAAAAGCTAATAAAAAAAGATAGAAACACCCACAAAAGTATTAAAACTACATTACTAAAATTTAAAAAGAAAATATAACAAATTAAAAACAAAATATTAAAAAGAAAATGGAAAATAAAATAAAAATAAATCAATTAAAATATACAAAAATAAACTATAATAATAATAATATTAATGATACTAAATGAACACGAGCTGTGACGGGTCTACCAGCAAATCCTGCATAAAACTGATGTTATTCGCTGAAGCGTCAGCAAAAGCACCACAGAGGTCACTTGGAAAAGTGCTTTGACGGATGGCTGCGTGGACTCAGTAGGAGTGTTTGGGAAAGGCAGGGTTGGCACTAGGGCTGGGTAAAAAATATCGATATCTCGATATTAATCGATTCTCATTTTTACGGAGCGATATCGATTCTTAAATCCCAAGAATCGATTAGTCTAGCCTGTTTTCAGTTAATGGACCGAACGTTGAAGGGCACTTCCCATCCAATATATCACAATAAGCATTGTGCGTTGGTACTTTTAATATGACACAAAGTCTCAGATATTAAATTCGGTCCATTGTATTGCAGTATTCAAACAATTAATGCTGTTTTGGCGCGGTTTAATGTGGAGTGACAGATCGCAGTTCAACAGACGCGGCAGCGCGAGGCACGCGTGAACTAATCATCTCCTCCACATTAATACCAGTTTCAGCACAAAATAAACATGACTAAACATCCGAAGGTAAGTTAAAAGAAAGAGTACAACTTTACAATCCGTATCCTGTCTCATGTTTGCATATCTATATAAACATTTTGTTCATTTAAACACTAGGTGTCTTTGACTACACTTATTGTGCTCATGTCGTATTGCAAAACACTTTTTCTGCTATTGACACTGAACACTGTTAAGGTTTGGGACAGGTCTAAAATTTTTCACAAAAGTAAACAACCCTTGTAAAATGTCTTGTCATTTAAGAAAAGTTGCAGTTCTGCTGACATAACTCTGTCAAGAGGTGGCAGCACTGCACAATATGCTGCCCTAATGAGGAAATATATAAATTCTCAAATCAAACAATGTCTTGTATATGCAGTCTACATTAAAAGCACAAATATTATGTAAATTTACTGCATAACATTTAATATGGTGTGGTTTTCTTATAATGCCCAGATACAATCCTTCAAAAAGTGAACCAAGGAAACGCCCTGTCGTGTCAGGGATGGTATCATTCAGCGAGGAAGCAGGGGGACACTTCTCTCGCTTGTATTCTGACGAAAAACATGGTTCCTCCTCCTGCTTATAAACAAAGAGAAAAATGCCCATTATAAACTCACTGCTCATCAACATTTGAGTGACTCTTCAATTAGTGGCACGTCTGACTACTTTTACTCAATTAATTTAGAAGTCCTGAAATAAATAACTGTTCATAGCCATGATTAACATTTGCTTCTTTTTGTTTTTATTTTGAGTGGTATTATGAATTTTGGCATTATGGGTGATGGACATGTTCAGTTCTTGGGAAATCTGGTTGGAGATCTTTTAGAGTTGGTAACACCAGCTAGCTTACTTGCAATAAATTTGACTTAGCCTGCCATTTCTAATATACAATGCATTTATATTTATATTAAATTATTTATTTACATTGTCCCCATAAGCATGTGAATTTAAATCAACATTAGAATTTATAATACACACTAAAAATGTATATTTATAAAATAATCAATTGTTTCTGGTATTATAAATGGGAAAGTTACACATATAAACACTATAAACAATATTAGAAAAGTAATTAAATATACAATTAAAAGGTTTACAGCTATTATAATCTACACATTAAAATCTCCACCAAAAAATTCATTAAAATCAATTTAACAGCATTATACTGCATGTGCTGAGTTTCATTGCTTACCTTTGCCAGAGAAACAGGCCAAACATCAACAGCCACGATATCACGTCAACCGAGATCCATATTCCCATGTAGATATTAGGCTCCTTTCATTGTTACGTGCAAAGAGAGATACACAAACACACAAAGGATTCCAGAGGAGTTACATATTCAGACAAGCCCATGTGAATACAAAATGGAAAAACATCTTCTCTTTTATGGCAGAATACACAGTGATAGGTGAAAAGATAGGCTGAGCTTTACCAGATGCCAGTCAGGCTTAGACATGTTTTTGAGGATGTGACAAGCATTGGTGGTCACTGAACTGGCCCCGGAGCACCACAGTAATGAGAAGAGCCAGCGCTCATTTACAACCCACAGATTCACGGACACGTTTTTTTCCCGCAGCTCACTGTGCAGTGAAATTTAAAAAAAATGCATGTCAAAATAAAAAACAAACAAATCTTCCTTCTATTTACTTGTTTTTGGCTCCATATCAGCGACCTTTAGACAGGTCGCAACAAGCCAGTTTTCTCGGCACAATAGACAGGAGTGGCAGGACCGTTTTAACATGCAGTCTTATTCATCAGTCAAGATTTCAGTCAGTCTTTCTTCATCTTTACTGTCAGGTAAAATTATAAAATGACAGGTGCACCCAACCGGACACAATAGCGTCTGGAAAAGGTTTCATCAATCATCATGTGTTGCATTTTGGTAACTCGGCATTCCTGCTACTATAATCATTAGAAGATACATTTGTAAGTTTAAGCTACAGATCGGCATTCATTTTTCATAGCATTTCTGTCATCTTTGTAAGAAAGTAAAACCCTGTGCGAACGTTCCCCAAGGCTGTGAGATCATACCAACATTAATGGCAGCAGCATCATGTCTCTGCATGTCAGACAAGCTGCACCAATCCTCCTACACTTACCTTATTTCGTGAGCATTCAGTGAACTGTATTTCATATTCAGAAAGCTTCCACCAGCCGCATTCATGTCTTGTTCATTATGATACACCTGCTTGAACCCTGGTGCAATGTTTCTCACGTCGTGTCTATATTCTGGAGGAAGCCACCATATCTGAAAGCGACACACAATACTAAAACTACATTCAATGGTGCAAAACATTGTAACATTAAACTCAAAAACACAAACAAAAATTAGAAATGTTGCCTATTTATCTGAAATAAAATAAATAAGCAGAGGTACTAACATTACTAAACCTATCCTGAAATAAAAAAGGAAAGAGAAATATTTTGTTAAAAACTAATTTAATAAATACAATCATTGTATATACACAATACTAAAATAACACTGATAGAAGAAAACAAAATGCTTTAGGATTCTGACATTTAATACAAATAAAAAAGGGCGTACCAAGTTTCTGAAAGTGTAATAGAAATATATATTAAATTTCATTGATATTATTACCTTGTCCGGTGAGATGTCTGATTTTTTGATCGTTTCAGTGATGTAGTAAGAGTCACTGTTGTGGAATCCTGTTGAGTTTTTCTCGTTTTTTAGGTCAAATATGAGGGAGACGTTATGCTTTTTGGCCATGACTAAGAGCTCAGAAAGAGATGGTACTGTCTGGTTGTTAGCTTCCATCTTCTCTTCCTTTGAGAGCGATGACACTGACTGAAATGGATCTGTCTATATTTGAAAAATCAAGATATAATTTTAAACAAATCTGTCATTTTGACATCACACTGCTGAAGAACTGAAACAGAACGTTTGAATATCAAATGCAAAGTGGAAGAATGTTTTGTTTTCTGCTCAACATCTGCTCATACTGATTAAAGCTGCAACTTCAGTGGAGTTCAAGGTTGTTTGCTCTAATCAACAGCTACTCCTTCTCATGTTGACTGAGAGATGTTGACTGCTTTATCTAGTTTGCATTCAAATGCAACTGCACATGAGCTGTCTTTACAACAGATCTTTCATAATATAATATAATGAATATAATTGTGTAATGAATTGTAAAAAATAAATTGTTTTACATTTCTATTTCCATTATATTGTTACATAACAGTAATTACGGTCAAATGTGTTGGACTACATAAAAGCTATATATATTGGAAAACTTAAATTAAATTAAATACAGAAAGTAATTACAGATAAAATACACAAAAAAAATTCTGTCCTCACCCTTACAAACCATTCGCCTGCATTTAAAGTCTGTAACTCTTGCAATGTGAAGTTAGTGTTCATGTCGCCATCTCGACCTAAAAACTTATCCTTCACATCAGTTGTTCGCAGCAAAAAGCTTGAACCATTGTCATGCATAAGAAAAGGCTTCATGTCCTTGCTGAAAAAAGAAAGACAAGAGGACTAAACACACACACAAACATATACATTATACACACACACATATATATACACAAAATAGAAGCAAGCGTTTCGGGGGACAATCTGTTACCTGAGTTGCACATCTGTTTCAAATGCCACCACATCACACTCCATACTCTTCCTGAATGACATCATGGTGTTCTCTGGAGCCATCTAAATACATAATTATTATTTATTTATATATATATATA
>NW_015633548.1:1065929-1074232 GCF_001515625.1 Sinocyclocheilus rhinocerous
TATATATATATATATATATATACACACATACATACATACATACATACATATATAAATACACACACACATTTTGCAATTTTACTTTCATCTACAGGTTTAATCTGTGCTACTACAACATATGATTTCATTACTTTATTTAACAATATGTGTTCTTAATTAATTTTCTTTTCTGGGCTTGTTACTACAAGGGAGGGAGGACACCTTTTAAAGGGCAAAAAAAAAATTTTTTTTTTTTTTTTAACGACCATTATTTTACTACATAAATATGTTCAGGTTTCCATGCTCGGTTTAAACAAAATTCAAAAGCTGTAGCATCTGTGTTCTTCACACGCCTCTGTTTTTATTCACAGTTAACCTCCAGTATCCTGGTGAGCGCAGGGAGATCAAACCTACAGAGCTTCAGATGTCAAAACACCTCCTCCACCTTCCCCGCCAGTGGAATTTAACAGGTTGTATATGAATTGTAGATAGTCAGCTATTCAAATGATATTTCTGGATGTGGACTACATGTTCTGTAATGACTGTAAATGTTTTCACTGTGATCATTGTATCTATAAATTGCTAATGTTTGAAAAATGTTCCAACAGACTGACACGCTAATGAATTACATTCCCCCAAGTTGATAGCTTATAACCTGGGAACGATGCCATAATCATCATAATCCTAAATCGATTCAGAAGCTACAGCAGATGATTCATCGTGTGTAAACAGCGATGTTTACATGAATAAACAGCAAAGACAAGATTTTGATGGGCACGCCAGTGTAAACATGTTTTAACAAAAGGAAAGAATGTCTCAAAATGTAAAAGTTACAACTAAGGCGTTACCACTTACCATCGGAGCACCGCGGTGTCCGACGAGGGCCGGTTTTGGGGGAAGATTATTGGTAATGCATGGAGAGCAGATTGCAAGAGGACAGAGGAACACAGCAGCAGACACTACCAGGAAGGTCATCATTATAAAAACCTTACAAGCTACAAAGACATACAGAAAAATATTCAGACACAAAGACTGACATAATTTGGCATTATTAAAGGCATCACTGGTGCTAACTTTCACATTTACATCGACTGGTAACATTAATCAAAGGTATAAAGTACACACTAAAATACAGGTAACATACAAATTCTATTGATTTGAATTTAAATCAATTTTTAATGTCCATGCATTTATCTGTTTGGTGAATAGCAATGTAATAAGCAATATAATGTGCAGTCAGAAGCTGTTTTGGAGACACTGACCAGCTGTTTTTGCTCTATGATAACTCTGGAACACCAGCCAGCTGATCAAGGTCAAAGCCACCACAGCACCCAGCTGCAGGAAAGGAGCAGTGGCCTACGGGAAACCAAAGAGGGGATTTTAATACACTGCAGTACAACAATAGTGGTGTAACTAGAGATATGGACACCTGAGTGACAGTCTTGTGATAAATACAGTATACTATAACATCATGCTGAGGGATATGCATGCTATTAGTGTAAAATATCTCACTGCCATTTAGAATAGATAAGGTAACAGGAAATACAATGAGAACCAGCTGCAAAGACATAAAGGACAATGTACCATTACTGAAATGCTAAATGGTTGAAGGCTTCTTACCTGAAATGACATATAGACAGTTTTCCACTCCTCTTCCCATTTTATACAAAATCCAGCTGTGCCTAAAGCAACAGTAAGGAGACCTAAAAACAGAAACACCTGAACAGAGAACAGAGAATCATTAATGTACTGGGATCATTCATTAACATCCTGTGAACTTCCTTCATGCACTATGACCAACAGTGATATAGATTGTTACCCAAGTTTTAAAGATAACTAATACGAGATTGCTTTCTCAACTATGAGCACTGAGGTCTTTTTTAAAGCTAATTTTATAGTCAGCTTTTATGTATAATAATTGATACATTTACATAACATTTACCTTAAGTAAATTTACAAATAAATTTATTAGGGGCAAAATGGTTTTCACTGTGGTGAAAATGAGTTGTGTTAAAAAATATTAAAACTTGTTTTACTCTTTTTGCATTATAGTTTTAAAACAATTGTTTATATAATATTTTCATAAATGACTTTAAGATGGACAGCCTGTGTCTGGGACAAGGGTACATATATATATATATATATAATAATAATGCACCGAAGGCATTTAAAAAGTAGCAAAAATAATGAAAAAAATTATTTAATTAAAAAAAGTCTTAATGCAACCTTCTAACAACAAAAAGTACAAGTTGAAAAGGTAAAGAGTACCTTATGCAGCCAGTGTAAATTCAAGGGCTCTCTGATTACTAAATGCAGCAATCCAAATACCTGAAATAAAAAAAAAAGAATGTTCTCATTGGTGCAACCATTGTTTACGAATGCTACCAGCTGAGCAATCTGGATCACATTATGCCCTTCAATGTTTCCATTCTCTCTTCTTACCAGCAGAAAGAGGAAGTATGTGGCCAGCACAGCAGAAACGACCATCACTATCATGTACCAGTTCACCCATTTTTTTAAGGTTTTGAAGGCAAGCCTGCAAAGGAAAATGAAACGGCAGAATGACAACCAGGTATTACATGTAAATTTGGAAACACTGGGCCAATGGATTTACAATGTGGTCATATAATCAGCACGTGTGTAATTGTGTTTATGTGCTCACCAGTTTACATCATCGTGGTCGTTGAAGGCAATAAAACAAATGTACATCCAACTCAGGGCAAGTATGGACACAAAAGACAGAAAGGAGAACCACCAGCAAGCCCTCTATATACAAACAAAGCAAGAATGCACACTTCAATCATCTCTTTTCTTTTTCAGTATGCTCTTCTCTTTGTCCTATTTACTGCCACTAACAAATGTATCAGCACTAAAAAAGAAGAATATGTTTATTTAAAACTTTCCCTCAATGCTCCACCTGTGTGCGTGTGATGATTTAAAGTCATAGGTTAGCCACAAATGAGAGCCTGGGGTGCACTGGCGCACAGCCATCGTCTTCTCACGTTGAGTTTCGCCTACTGATCCGAATATTCAAAATCGGGGCCAATCTCTAAAGCGAGTGGTTATTTATTATGAAAGCTGATTATTACGAGTCCATCCCACACAGGGTTTTCGAAATCTCTGAATGCAGCGGTAATTGTTTCTGACACAAATCAAAAGAATTGAGAGCCTTGCTTTTGTATCCAGGCTACTAATTATCATACTTTTCTGCCTGTCATGATCATCAGTCTTCACAGCTTTGTACTCACTTAAAAGGAAAGAGCATTTACATGAGAATTGCTCATGCATTCAATGACAACCATTTTCTTTTATTCTATTCTACATTTATTAGACATGGTAAACTATTCCGCCTCTCTCAACTGATTGCGTCAAGTGAAAACGGTCTGCAAATTCTAAGAGATAATGGGTGCATCATTGATGTGCAACTTCATTTTGCAATGCAAAGTGTAAAGAAAAAAAATCTCACATTTTGTCTTCTGTTTTGACTGTTCCATTGACAACTGTAGATTCCTCTGAGGCAGGTTCGGCCGATCGAGAACATGGTGTTCTTTTCCACATCTAATGATTCCAGCTGAATGTATATGGATGAATAGGGGGTCTTGTCCGGGATGTAGTGAGGTTAACTCATTTATACTGGTGCAGGTGTTTGATACGGAATGACTCACTGCTTCACACCTGAAACCGAGTAGGAGGGAAGAGAATACAAGTGTGGTGGTTATGCAAGGAAACCTGTTCTTTAACTCAAAACTGAACTGAGCTCACAATGCCTGGCTTAGTTAGTTAAAAGTCATTGAATAAGGGTGAGAGAGAAAAATATAGGCTCCAGTCACATGACACAGCAGGTATGGAAAGGTTAAATGTAATTATGTAGGAGTGGCAATGCTTTCAAAAGCCCTGAAGCAGAAAACTATAAAACGACCTGTGGGAAAGATTTCATATCAATCACTCAATTCTAATAAAAGGATGGAATGTTCTTCCCAACTTAAGTTAACTGCTACAGCTGTATCAGTAAATATTAAATATGTATTAAAATATAACCTGTTTTAACCATACCCTATAATCAAAAGTTGCCTGATGCTGGAACACAGTAATTTGAGTGTCCTACTGAAAATTATATGAACAACTGACATGAGATATTAAGGATTATTCGGAGCAAGTAAAAAGGCCTTGCCCCTTGTTTTGACAGGTTGTGCATAACATGAAATATAATCTTCAATGTTATGAAGATGTTCTTCCTGTGGAGGCATTTTTTGTTTTCCAGGTTCAGTGGATGTCAAAACTCATGATCAGATAAACATGTCTAAGCAATAATTGTTTTAAGTGCTAAAGGCAAGTCTGTAAGGAGGTGGTTAGCACAACAGGAAGGGAGAATCGTATCAGAACCAAAATATAACAAACACTTGTATGTGCTCGTGTACAAATATTTTCACATTTGTAGAAAAAAAAAAAAAAAAACCTGCACAGTGCCAGTCGAAACTTTGGATAAAGTCTGCTGAATGTTCATCCTGATCTTAAAAGACTCTTTTTAATCTAAATGAATATAGGCTACATTAATTAATTATAACAATTATGTTTAGGGTCAGATCATTTTTTTAATACTTTTATTCAGCAAGAATCCATTAAATTAACCAAAAGTGACAGTAAAGACATTTACAATGTTACATAAGAATTCGATTTAAATAAATGCTGGATTTTCTATTCAAAGGAGTACTAAAAAAGGATTATGGTTTCCACCAAAATATTAAACTGCACAACTGTTGTCAACATTGATAATAATAAGAAGAAGAAATGTTACTTGAGCACCAAATCAGCATATTGTGATTTCTGAAGGACCATGTGACACTGAAGACTGGAGTAACGACTGCTGAAAATTTAGCTTTGCATCACCAGAATAAATTCCTTTTACAATAAATTAAATTTGTGCAGATAATTCTGATGTGGCAGAATAATATTTCACAATATTACCGTCTTACTGTATTTCTGATCAAATAAATGCAGCTTTGCTAAGCAACAATGTGTCCAATAGTGCTTCTCAAACATCTACAAATCCCCAATAATAACAAAATTAATACAATTTCTTTGTTTTGTAAAAGGAAAGCTGACAATACCACTTCTTGCATCTTGTCACAAGATCTTGATTTGTCAAATCTTCACTTGGCAAACTCAACGCAATTATCATAAATTCATACATATCATAAAAGTATCAAAGGTTAGTTTTCAAGATATTCACTCTTCAATGTGGTATACTGTCTGTCAGCCAGGTAAACACCACGGTTTAAAAGTCAGATTATAAAAAAGCCTGTGCTGGTGGTGGAGGGTGATGTTATGTCAGCCATAACTAAACATTCTCAATGCAAGTACTTGGGAACCGTCAGATTTGACTCACTGATAAACATGGCAATGTATCACTGTATGTGGGTCAGTGCAATTCCTGATAAAAAGCCTACATTAGAGAATAAACCATATATTCCAGTATGAAGGATACACACCTATCTTAGTAAAAGCATGACAAGCAGTCTATTTGAAATTTGAATGTACCATCATACATTGTAACCATTGCTGTGTGCAGTTTCTTTAATGAACATTTAGCATTTTTGCCAACAGCGACACGGTTCACAAAAACCCAGGGCAAAACGTGTTCTTCAGACTTGACAAAGAAGAAAGGAAACTTGTCAAGTGTTTAGTGGATGTTCTGGATCTGCCGACAGGTATGGCAGCACATTTAAGAAGTCACTTAACTCCCCATTTCAGGTCAGACAACAAGTACTTTGTCAACTGTAATTCGTGATTAAATGACCCAAGTCATCATCCTTATTCAACAGGTTGTCCAAAACTATAAAAATCATCCTGCATTGGACTAATTCAAGCATTTTCTCAGCATCACACCACACTTCTCAGAGCAGACAACAGCTCATTTGTCATGTTTATGACCTGAGTTTGGATATGTTTCAAAGGGTCTTTTCTTTTCCGTATGAACCAACCAAAGGGTCTTGCAAAAACTTTTACTTTCTAAACCATCTACACCAACATTTCACAGATTTTCTCTTGGGTGCATGTTCATTTATTAGGGACCAATAAAATACATTTATAAATGCACTTATAAAATACGTACATTAAACTATATTTGAAACAAGTAGAACTGCTGAGCCAAACAAAGAGTGTTACAGAGGAGTTGGCATCCAGATTCTGCAGAAGAAGCTGTTTTTTATCTCAAAAACTGAGCCATAATATTAAAAAAAAATTGCTCTACTTTAACAAGGTCAACAGACATGAGTGATACAGCCTGTACATTTTTTTAAACTTAACTATCAAATGCCAGTAGATAATTTTGTTTAAAAAAAATTATATCTGGAAATGTTTTTTTAATGAATGTGTGATATTTCTATTAAAATGCTTTGTAATAGGAGCACAAAAAAGAAAAACATTTAAGTAGGCAGCCTGAAGGCACAACACAAATGTTTTTACCCCTGTGCAGACAGGCATAACTATACTTTGTATCCCAGGGTCGAAAGAAAGAAAGACATTGTGAACTTAGTAAAACACAGAAGCACATCAATAGCATTAAAAGCAAATCCACTCCATCATCAGGCTTTCACTGGATGTGCTCATATATTAAAGGGGTCATATGATGCTGCTAAAAAAGAACATTATTTTGTGTATTTGGTGTAATGAAATGTGTTTATGCGGTTTAAAGTTAAAAAAACACATTATTTTCCACATACTGTACATTATTGTTTCTCCTCTATGCCCCGCCTTTTTGAAACGCGTCGATTTTTAAAAATGAAATCGCATCATATGACCCCTTTAAAGAAAAACTCTGACTGATGAAAAGTGGCACAAGAACAAACATCACACTGTTGATAACTGTACAACACCACCAGTGTAGACACCTCGTTTATTGAAGCGTTTCAGAATAAGCGTAAGAATTTTTTTATTTCAAGAAATGTTCATTGTTCAAATTAAAGTATTAAAGAAAAAAAGAAAGGAAAAGAAAAGCAGCCTATGCAAAATTGTATGTAAAACCTGCACATAAATCAAACGGCCAAGTGAAGGCACATGTTATTGAAAACAGTGCATGTGACTTGTCTGTTGTGAAATAAAAGAATTAACCAGTCGAAGATAATTTTCATGAAACCCTGAATTTCACTTTCTTCATTAAACTTGAACTACAGACTTCAGACTGCTGTGATACAAAAGCATGTGCCCATTTTCTTAGAACATACAATATTACAAACTAAATACACTAGCTCTGCCTTATAAGATAATCTACTTGTTGATGTCACACTTTCTTTATTTAAGCATTTAAGTACCATCGTATTGACTGCGAGAGCTTTCAACCCATTCTAAAACAATTCACAACCTCAGGTCTTGATCTGCAGTTCAGTGACATCATGGGACATTTACATGTCTTTTTTTTAACCCAAGGGCATTAAAACATTATTAAGGTTACATTTAGTTTAACACAACGACCTCACAGACACATTTCATCATTTGCAACAGCCTACTTCCAATTTTTTAATCATTTCCAAATCCAAGTAAACGTTTAACCGAATCGTTTTTCCCCTTAAACACGGTTTAAACTCTTGATAACCCATGATTTGCAAAAATTCAAAACTTTTGTTTTTGCAAATATGTGCATTTTGTTAATGGTAGCATGGTTTACTTAAATCGTAGTTTTTTCCTATAAGGATGCTATAAGCACCTGTAATGACTAACACACACCTGACGATATTCAGCTCGCACGCCATTCAGTAATATTAGATCAGAACAGATCAAGTCCGAGATAGCAAACTGATTTTAAATATGTACGTTGTTGCCTTACCTTGCTTAAAAAAGTACATTTGATAGTGTAATCCCAGTCAGACTCTCAAACTTCAGCACTCCTCGGCAGTCTGTGCACTCGAACTCATGCTGAGACATAAATCCCGTGGACTGAGTATTAATGAGGCGCTAACAATGAATGAGCTTCACATACCTTGCAGCTTTGTATGGACCAGCACCAGTGCAGTTCCCATCGTCTTCTGCAGATGGCGCTCAAAGAGCTACATTCAAAATTGGGAACCTTAAAAGTGTAACCATTAAATCTGTTAAAAGCATGAAATGCTGCCTGATACATAAATTAATATTCTCCTATAATATAATACAGTGACTGTAAATGTATTATATCTGGCCTACACACAAACCGCTGTGATTGGTTCATCAACATCAGCGCTGCGAAAAGTAACGTGTAAAGTCATCACGACATTGTAAGCCCGAACCAGAGCGCCTGGTATATATATATATATATATATATTTTTTTTTTTTTTTTTTTTTTTTTTTTTAAA
>NW_015633548.1:1074697-1084341 GCF_001515625.1 Sinocyclocheilus rhinocerous
TAAGAAGCTATGTCTTAATTTAATAATATATATGTGACTGATAAGACATATAATAATTTATCATTTATAAAAAAAAAATTATATAATAAGATCTGCATGATAAAATCTCTGCCCACGTGCTTGGCTTTTTCCCTCCTTTATTTACATTTGCATAAACATATAGTAATGAATGCATAAACATGTATAGCCTAAGGAGCAAATACAAAATCTGAAGTAATTAAAAAAAAGACAAAAAGGGCATTTATATAAATTTAAATTGAATTAAAAATTTTAAAAATGCAATATAGTTTATACTAATTTACAGGTAATAATCTGTGTGGAAGAGTTTCCATATAGCTCTTAAGGCCAGTAATGTAAACAAAATGTAATGCTAATGTTTTTTATGCTGTTCTCATTTTGTGGTTTTACAAATAATCTATATTTATAGAATGTGAATACTTAATAGACTTATTAGATTGGGTTTTTCTTTTTCTAATAAGCATGGACTTTCAAAGTATAACAAGACATTGTATATTTCTTAATGTAATGTTTTATTAAAATGTGACATTCAAGTCTTTCCAAGAAGAGGTAGAGTGAGAAAAAAAAAAACAGGTGTAGGATATTTTCAGTTGAAGTATTGGGTGATTGCCAGTGTCACCTAGTTAATTATTTCTCATTTCTACAGTACATTTACAGCTAATGAACTGAAGCCACTGCTTCTGTTTCTACTAAAACAGTCCAGACTAGGGGACAACAGGAGAGACTAGGGTTTGATGACAGGGTTTTATTTTTATTTTATTTATTTTTTTGTACTTTTTTTCAGAGTACGTTAATATTTGAAGCCAATTTCTGATTAGGCACATACCTAAAAGTCTTGCCTACAAAAAAAAACAATACTGAACATATCCTTCAAGTATTTTTTATTAAATGGAAAGAAACATAGCTAACCCTATGATCTTAGGATGCTCTTGAAATTGGGCAACGGGACAGGAAGGAGACTTGTCAGGGAAGTGACCGACAGGCCACATTTACAGTTTGAAAGGTTTTTGGATACTATGCGTGAAACTGTCCCAATATCAATATTTTCTTTACCTCTCCATAGTTTTTGTTGAGGAAAAAAGGAAAGAAAAAAGTGCTGGTCACATGATCTATAGGAGGGCGGGGCTAATGGTTCGCTCGAGGAGTTCTTGGTGAGTTGACAGACGAAAACAAAACTGTCGAGCAAAAACAGCTGTATATTTTGCTTGTCTTTCATTTTAGTATGAGAATGTTTGTATCGTAAGTTCATTCGCGCAGCGTTTTGGTAATTTGCATGCCTAAAGCTCATTGTGCAGCGCATCTTGTGTTTACTGTTGAGTGTTAGCAAGCTAGCTTGCTGTACTCACTGTACAACGAGAACCGTAGAGAGTTAATTTACATCCCTTTGATTATAAATCTTTGGTAATTTCATGCTTTAGCCATCAGTATAGTCACAGTTTTGTAAGGAACCTAGTTTAGTCTTTAAAAGTAGAAAAGAAACCTTACACTTAAAATATATCGAAGACGATTGTTATCATAAATTCACTGTTTACGTTTTCTCGCACCCTCATGTCTAGCTCGAAAAACATGGACCAAAAGATTCCATACGATGATTATCAACTGCCAGTAGTGTTTCTTCCTTCCTATGAGAGCCCTCCTGCATGGATCCCTACACAAGAGGTGACAGTTATTGGACAGTTATTCAACACATCTTTTGTAATCATATTGGCCTAATTAAAAGTTTTCTTTCTTATAATCAGAGGATACATCACCCTGACTACAACAATGAGCTCACTCAGTTTCTACCTCGCACTATAGTGTTAAAAAAGCCGCCCGGTGCACAACTGGGCTTTAATATCCGTGGAGGAAAGGCCTCCCAGCTTGGTATATTTATTTCAAAGGTCAGTTTTGCCAATTAAAACCTTCTTCGTTTATGTTTCAGCTAAAGAATTGACTTCATCATGTTTTTGCTCAAAATGTTTTGACAGGTGGTGCCAGATTCAGATGCCCATAGGGCAGGACTGCAAGAGGGCGATCAGGTGCTTTCTGTCAATGACGTGGACTTTCAAGACGTTGAGCATTCAAAGGTAAGATCTGATGTGTCAGTCTGAAAGACAGAAACACGCTGGATATCTCATCTTCTAAACAGAATTGGTATGATCTTGATTTCTCTCCTAGGCTGTTGAGATTCTAAAGACTGCAAGAGAGATTTTGATGAATGTTCGGTACTTCCCTTACAGTGAGTATTATATTCATCTTTCCCTTGAGACTGTAGTCCAGCTCATTTCAAGTGTTATTCTCATCCAATAGTATCTAATAATCTGATAATATTACTGAATATGAAGTGTTTTGCTTAATTAAGCAAAACGAATGTGACATTTCAGTCAACTGATTCAGTTGGAGTACCTGACATAAATGTGTGTTGTGTCTGTTTTTCTAGACTACCAGCGGCAGAAAGAGAGGACTGTACACTAGGTGGCAGAGCTGACCTTCATGACTGAACTGGTTCAGTGATGCAGCTGATGGGGCGTTGGTGTGTCAGCGAAACGTTCAGCTGCCCTGCATCATCTTCCTCCCACTAACTATCTTCTCTGACTAAGAGACTGCTCAAAGAAATCATCTTCAAACACTTCACGACATGCTCCTTCACCCATAGTGGTGGTTTTGAGCTGTGCCAGTTTTGAATGCAGCTGGTGAAATGTTCAGATACTTTCCCCTCTTCTCTGTTTTCTCATCATTTTCTTTCCTCTAGGACAATTAGCATATTCTATGAGATATGTCATGCATATGAAAAGAAAACATGGCAGATGTGTTATTTATTGAATGAAATGACTATAGGCAGTTACATCATGAATAAATGATGATGTGCTATTAATATCTTCACTTAGAGGCATTTGTTTAATGAAGCTGAAATTATGTTTAATATATCATATATTATTTTCATAACTAGGTCTTTCTAGGACATTTCAATTTTGTATTCCAAAGCAAAGCATTTAGTTGTTTAATGATTAATGTCCTGCTAACAGACACATTGCTACTGACTAATTAGTTGTCATTAAATCAATCTGCTCATGAAAAAGTACTTTTTGTGTAAACCTGTATGATGAAAAAAGTCTCAGTGGGTAGGGGAAAATGTAAGAAGGGAATATTATATTCTCAGATCTTGTTACATTTACATTTATGATGTCAGGTAGTGTGGCTTTGTTAATATACCGTATTAACTAGTGGTACTATAAATACTAGGTACTATTTAAGGAATAGTTCACCAAAAAATGAAAATTTACTGACGCTCAAGCCATCCAAGATGTGGATGAGTTTGTTTCTTCATCAGAACAGATTTGGTTAGGTTAGCATTACATCACTTGCTCACCAACGGATCCTCTGCAGTAAATGGGTGCCGTCAGAATGAGGTCCAAAGTCCAAACAGCTGATAAAAACATCACAATAATCCACACAACTCCACTCCATCAATTAATGTCTTGTAAAGTGAAAAACTGCCCATTTGTAAGAAATAAATCCATCATTAAAACGTAACTTCAAACCGTTGCTTGTTGCCAAACTATATACAAAATCCTTAATTGTGCTTCCTCCAGTCTGCTGTCCTCTCACATCAAAATCCAAAAATGTCTTTATTCTGGATTTGTTTCTTACAAACACACAGCTTTTCACTTAAGATTTTAATAGATGGACTGGAGTCTTGTCGGTTACTCATGGACTATTAATGTTTCAGTCAGTTTGGACTCTCATTCTGACGGCACCCATTCACTGCAGAGGGTCCGTTGGTGAGTAAGCCAAGTAATGCTAACTTTCTCCCAATCTGTTTTGATGAGGAAACAAACTTCTTGGATGGGCAGAGGGTAAGTACATTTTCAGCAAATATTCATTTTTTGGGGGGGAAATATTCCTTTGACATTGAACCAGTTTATTGAATTACATCATTTCATTACACAAAATTCAAACGTAGCTTTTCTGGTGTTATTGGAGCTCAGTGGAACAGATGGTTGTTTATATGCAAATGCTGGGTATTAAACCATGATCATGTAAACTAGTATGGTGCAGTGCCATTAGTAACCACACTAAAAGATGCCACAATCTTATTATTAGAAAAAAAGAAGAGTTTTCAAAGGCATTTTGAACAATTTATTTACAATTTTAAAAGTATAAAACCATATTACCCTTCATTGAGTTAGGACTTCATATACATCAAATTCAAGTTATCAAACACAAATTTACATATCCATCCTCCCTCAGAAAGAAAACCAAAAATATGAGTAACTTTGATCCACTGGTATCATGTTATTGCTAATGTCATTTTCTTTCATGTTCAAGGGCACATACATAACAGAAGTACAGAAAAGCTCTCATTACATTCCTCTGCCTTCTGTTTTCTTCTGCCTGTTACAGGCAAATGAACTAATACCACTTCAAGTAATAAACCTTGAGGTAATACCACATTGTGTCTTGGACTGCTTTGGTCATATTACAGGGCCTTTCAACGCAGGTTTTCTCCCATGGTTACTTGGTGTCAATCATTTTCACTCATACCATTACAGACACACCCCTTTGAAAAGGCACACAGATATAAATACACAGACACAAAAGGATGACATTGAGAGGAATCTCTCCCCTACCGTGGTGACTTAAAACAAAGATTACACATGTTTAACTATATTTATAAAGAAATACAAAAAAAACCTATTCAATAGCATGTAGCCTTACCAAAATCATTTAGTAATAAATTAAAGATGCAAAAAAAAGGTCTCATTTAAGATAATGAACCACCTTCAAAAGGGTTTTTAAATTAAATTAAGAAGCAGAACCGCAAAGTATTTTCTTTTGTTCGCACATACAATGCCGAAAGAAACTCAGACATGGGTAATGGAATGTGCAGATCTGTGCACCAGTGATTGTAAACACTTGTGAGCGGAAAGGAGGAATGTTGCTATCAGTAAGCTATAAGTGGGGTGAGAGGTAACTGGACTGACCCAGTTAAAAACTGTCCGTTTGGATGTTTTAGCTGCTGTCCTCATTCTCTTGAGCATCCCTGGTTGAGCTCTCATCCACGTTCTCGAGTGAGTCTCCGCGCTGGATGGACAGCTCTGCTGGATCCATCATGGGCAGTTCACTCTGTATGGGATACAGCCACGGCTTATGATCTGGAGAATTTGCTGCTTTCCACGCAGGGTAGTGCTGACCGGCTTTATGGACGCTTCTTAAGACCTGTGGAATGACAGAGGAGAATAAGGGAGCGGCACTAGTATCAGCGGAAGCGACACTGAACTTTGATAATTTTTTCGTTCTTGTGTAACCAAGACAATGAAATGCAATCCAGTTTTACTTCATTTTCAAGCTGTGCAGCGACTCAAATTGCAGCAAGTCTTTTTGCTCAAGCATAGCTATTAATGCATTCTGTTTCTAGTTTCTGTCTGGGTCTCCAGCATTTTTGGCAGCACAAAGTATCATTGTGTGAAATACTGCCTATAAAGTCTGACTTCTAAACTAAAGTTAATGGGCCTGATTTGTGTTTTAATAACAGTATAACCAGACAAGAAACAATCCACTTAATCCACAAATAGATCACCCTCCTCCTCCTTTTACACCTGAAACATGGTAGTATCATGGTTTCCACAAAAATATTAAGCAGCACAACTGTTTTCAACATTTAGAATAATGAGATGCTTCTTGAGCAGCAAATCAGCATATTAGACTAATTTCTGAAGAATCATGTGACACTGAAGACTGCAGTAATGATGCTGAAAATTCAGCTTTGTCAAAGGATTTTAAATTGTAATATTTCACAGTATTACTTTTTTACTGCATATTTGATCGGATAAATGCTACCTTGATGAGCGTGAGACTAAAATCTTATAAAATTATAAAACCTTAATACCTGATCAATGGTCAAAGGAAAGACAAACACCTCAGTGTTCAATAATAGTTTATAAACACTAAGCATGATGTACAGTCCATCTTATCAGTGCCCTTTGGACAGAGATACTGTCTGGGAACACGGCAAACAGCCCTACCACATGCAGTAATAATTCACAAGACTATGAAATGGACAAAAAAAAAGCCACAATGCAATGGAAGACTGAGTTCCTGTTCATAATCAGAAGAACATCTACATCAGTTATCTTTAGATAACAATCTGAACACTCAGTGTGGGGTGCAGAGTTATTAAAGGTGTTTCTAGCAAGTGTAAAATGCCACTGCTACAGACAGAACAAGATAAACAAGTTTCACTATTGGCACAGCAAGTGCTGCGTGAGCGTCTTCAGTACAAGATCTTCCAGTAGGTTACCATAGTAACAATTGTGATTTCACAAGTCTTAAACACAGGCCCACATAGAAAGACACTCGCATCCTCAGATGCACAGAAACAATAGTAAGAGACGAAATAGGTTTACTTACTTTTGGAGCCAGCACCTGAGATGCTTTGTTGACAACCCACTTCGGAAGAGACCCTAAAAAATAAAAAAATAATTACAAAACAGCAACAAATTAAAGTCTTACAATGTAATTAAATGATGGGGGAACATTTCAAATGAAGCAGGAAATCTGTTCATACCTCTGGGATCAGCTTGTGAGAGGTACGTGAAAATGCAGCTGTTGGGCCCCGTTGGTTGGATCAGGTAACCCGTCAGAAGGGAAACGGCCCTTACCAGATCCTTCCGTGGGGGAAATTTCTAAAATGATAGCAAGAGTTTATTAAAAGATACGTATCATTTTTAAATGCGTGTATTAATAGATTATAATTATTTAATGAGCATAATATTTGGTGTTAAAACATTTTCTCCTACACTAATGTGAGGAGATAGATGCAAACTTGTTCAAAATTGATGCATGTAACAAAACATATGATAACAGAAGGTGTAAGTAAATAAAAGACGTACCGGATGTTTCACTGAGAAGTTAATGATCACATATTCATTTTCAGATGCCTGCCATGAGCGCAGGGTCACCACATCTCTGTTCTTCAATGGCTTCGGGCAGATCCCTGTGAATAAAGGATAAAAAATATATAAATTTATATGACCTGCAGGCCCATAAACACCCACAACACAAAAAGAGGAACAAAACTGACAATAATGTTCACTATAAATACACACAAAAACATGGTCCCAGGAGGCTTTTCTTCAGCTCTTATTGCACTGCAATAAGCCACTGTGCTGAAGTCTTTTCAAAATGTGATAGGTGACTACCACTGAGACTAACAAAATCCCAAAAGAACCACTATAATGGCCATAAGATAAGAAATAACTCACTAACTGAGATTTTAAAGATGACATGACTCACATGAATAGTAGCCCACATCAGCATTAGGAGCCAGACGAGCAATGTCAAAACTCTCAAGCATTGTAGGGTCCCACGTCTTCCGGTACATGCCGTCATGAAGCACGTCATACATGCTGGCAGCCGATACATCCTTTATGTTCATCCTACACTGTAATGGAAACAATGCATTTGCATTAGTGTTGTTATGGCAGCAGTACACACAGGACTAAACATGTCAATTAAACGGACATGTTTTAGAGAGAAAAAAGAGATTGTGGAGTCCATAGAAAAGATCTGTAAAATAAATTAATAATATTAAACACACACCCACACCCTTAAATTTTCATAACTACTATTGAATCATGTCTAGCCAATGACCTATTAAATATTTTATGATGTGGTAATGTTAATGTTCCTACTAAAATTTATTTTTAAAAAATCCATTCTGGGTTGGGGTCCCTGGGTCTGTAAAGTCTGAAAACTACTGGTTTAAGTTATTTTATAAGGTAATCTCGACACCATAAATTTAAAGACCACACAAATCAAACAATATACACACGACATCATAAATAATTAGATGCAGGCAGACATCTTACCTTGATTTTGTGCACTTTGGAGAAGTTCCCTTTGTTGCTTGTAGAAGTAGATAAAGGGGCCACCTCGACCCAAACCTCCATGTCATTTTTATCATACTTACTGAGCCAATTCTCCGTGGACAAGCATTGTCTTTTGAACTCATTAAACATTAATTCATCTGGAATGATTCCCGAACCGCAAGACATACCTGAAACAGCAGATTCACCGATCAAAAACACTGTGAGAAATAACAAGATCCGTTTGAGAGATCTTGCTTCTACCAAGGCTGAGTATCTTTGTTTTGTTCGCAAAGGATGAGGTGTAGCTATTATAGTCACAGATTAACTTTTCAAGCTCGACAAGATTTTTCTCACAGATTTCTTACCAGGCGTCAACACTTGAGTGTGGAAAAACCTCGTCACCACCACTTCCGGGAGTAGAACAGGTGTATTACAACCACTGATCTAATAGTGATGTTCGGTTCTTGAACGAATCGTTCTTTTGAGCCGGTTCTCAGGAAGTAACCGGTTGAGCCGGTTCACAAATCGAACTGAATCGAACTTTAGTTCCGGGTTGATGACGCAGCACGCACGGCCGAAGAAGCACGTCCAACTCAAAAAGAACCGACTGTGCCGGTTCAACCAACTGTCGAAGTTTGCCGAGGATTACCGAGGACTCAACAAGAACCGAATTAGCCGTGGCGAAGTTTGCCGAGGATTACCGAAGATTCTAATGAGTGAGTTGACGATACTGTGCAAGCCTGAGGCGCGTACTGGAAACATGCTTATTATGACTTTTTATTAAAACCTGTGTAACCGGAATGAGCTTGCTATGCTTTTAAGGGGTAGGTGACGCGATAGGACAGGTGACGTTTAAAGTCTCGCGGGCTTCAATGAAATGGCGTTTGTTCTCGTTCTCCGCTCGATGAATGAGTGTGTGTGTGGTTTGTTCTCCTGTATTGGCGCGTTGGAAGAACTGCTCGTGTGTGTGATTACTGCTCTCGACAATTTAGTTATTATTTCCGTGCTGATAACCTGTTGATCCGAAAATGCGGTGTGCGTGCAACTCTGCGGGGTTTCAGCTACCTAATGTTCGCTCTTGTGTTCATACTCGGCTGAGTTGCGAGTGTCCATTTGTGCAGAATATACTGCATTGCAACCCACTTCTGCCTTTAGTGAGACTGTTACATCCAGTCATCAAAGTGAGTCATAGCGCAATGTTGGAAGGTTTTAAATCCTCTCTCGGATTTAGCGGCCACCGTTTCTTTCCCACTAAAATTTGAGATTTATTTGTTAGTTGTGTTGTTTGCTTTATATTTAGTTTATTGGGTTTTCATGTTATAACTTTTGTGATTTTATGATATTAATTTTGTTGTGAATTTTGTTTTATTGATTGGTGTACCACGGTATGGGAGGTCTTATTTTTGGTTTGTGTGATTTGGTTTGTGTTTCAGGTATGGTTTGAGTGGTTTTGAATAATTTTGGGTTTCTGTTTCCTCCCATGTGGTGTGTTATCCAGTCTATGATTCAGGGTTGATTTGCCTTATCTTGGGTATCATATTCATCATTGGTTTTATACAATGTAATCTAATAGTTTAATTTAAGTTGGTTTACTTTATTTCAGTTTTGTATTTACATACTTTTTTTAGGAACATTTCTGTCAACCCGGTTATTATTTTAATAAATTATTATTTTGTGGAAAATTGTCATTCTAATAAAGTATTAACCTTTTTGTACTCTGGCTTCTAGTTCATTTATTTGAACTATTTGAACTACAGATATCATTGTTAGGGTCCC
>NW_015633548.1:1085583-1088568 GCF_001515625.1 Sinocyclocheilus rhinocerous
GTTTGTGTTTCAGGTATGGTTTGAGTGGTTTTGAATAATTTTGGGTTTCTGTTTCCTCCCATGTGGTGTGTTATCCAGTCTATGATTCAAGGTTGAGTTGCCTTATCTTGGGTATCATATTCATCATTGGTTTTATACAATGTTATTTAGTTGTTTAATTTAAGTTGGTTTACTTTATTTCAGTTTTGTATTTACATCCTTTTTTTAGGAACATTCCTGTCAACCCGGTTATTATTTTAATAACATTATCTGTGGAAAATTATTATACCTGTCATTCTAATAAAGTATTAACCTTTTTGTACTCTGGCTTCTAGTTCATTTATTTGAACTACCTGTGTTAAAGATATCATTGTTAGGGTCCCCTAGAAAGTGGGGGTGGCGTAGTAAATTTGTCCGACATTCCTAACAGCCATATATTTGAGGTCACGCCTGCAAAAACCTTTCTGTCGAGTGATGTAAATAAATTTTACAATAGTTTGTGCATGCATATTATAAGTTGCTTAAGCGAAATCAAGGAGTTTTTAAGACTGGTTTATTCATTCTTATACTGTAGACATGTAGAATATAACCGCGTTTGTGCATCAAAGTCTGTAATGTGTGCTGTAGGTGTGAAACATTTAGGAATCTTATCCAAGTTGTAGGCTAGTCAATATTGGTCTGTCAGTCAGTCGTATCTGAGGATCCGCAAATGCAACTGACCACAAACACCATTAACTTAAGTGAATTATATGGCAATAATCAACAATATGCTTTCACACAAATAACTTTATTTTTTAATGTTTTCAATATGTGTTGACACAAATGACTTGTTTGAATTTTTCTTTGATACAACATGGCACTGAGTTGCCTGCTTATTCTTGAGTTTGTAAATAAAGTCCCATAAAGTAATTCCTGATGGTTTCTTACGCCAGACTTTATACTCATGAGGGCAGATGCAGAATCACTACATATTACAACGTTGTCCCATCTGGATTGTTCAATCCATTCTAATGCTATTAATATAGCATATAACTCGACTGTATACACACTTAAGCTGTCAGATGTTCTTTTGTTTACTCCCACATGATATCTGGGGATCTATACAGCAGATCCCGTTGCCTCTGTTTGTAAATCCTTTGATCCATCTGTAAAAATTTGAATACTATCTTTGTACATATTGTCCATATATCTATAATATTCACTGACTATATCTGTACTCCTACTGCTGCCTTTTATTATTAGAAGCTCTATGTCCACCTTTGTATTTTCCATTGTCCAGATTGGTTTGTTCAGATGTTCTTTTGTTTACTCCCACATGATATCTGGGGATCTATACAGCAGATCCCGTTGCCTCTGTTTGTAAATCCTTTGATCCATCTGTAAAAATTTGAATACTATCTTTGTACATATTGTCCATATATCTATAATATTCACTGACTATATCTGTACTCCCACTGCTGCCTTTTATTATTAGAAGCTCTATGTCCACCTTTGTATTTTACATTGTTTGATCCAATTCAGTTAACACAGATTTTGCTGCTGACCCATACACAGCACAACCATAATCTAATTTAGACCTTATTAGTGCAATATAAATATATTTCAGAGCTGAAAAACTTGCTCCCCATTCCAATCCTGCAAGACACCTCATTACATGAAGCACTTTTTACATTTATACACTGTGTACTTTATATGTTCCCTCCTTGTTAGTTTTGTGTCAAAATATACTCCTAAGAATCTAAAACACTCTACTTTCTCTAAAGTGGTTCCATACATGTCCACTTTGCATTCCTTAGCCTTCTTTTTATTTGTAAAGATCATTACTTTTGTTTTTTACACTGAGAACTTAAATCCCCATTTTGTCCCCCACTCTTCAACTTGATTAATTCCCTTTTGTAATTTCTTGTTTATAAATTCACCAATTCTTCCTCTCTTCCATATAGCTCCATCATCTGCAAATAGGGATCTCCCCATATCCACTGGAAGCTCTGAGTATATGTCATTAATCATGATGGAAAATAAAATTGGGCTAATTACACTCCCTTGTGGTGTCTGACATGATCCTGATTTGCTCACTGGCTTTTATGTTCTCAAGTGAGACTGTTGAAAACTGGCACAAACTGGGTGTGATGGACCGCCCGTATTGATTGGTCATCCGGGTGCAGGGCCAGTGGTCTCTCCTGCTCCGCTGATTTACATGATTTATTCATAATGGAACCGCTAAGACGAGCTGTGAACTCCGCCTCGTGTTCACCAACCGAAACCCGTCAAATCACCGGCACATCATTCAACCGGATCGTGCAGTGAGTCATCAGTAAAGAAACTGAATTTCATGCCTGTTTCTGTTCTGTGCGTTCTATGGACTATGGTACCAACCGTGGGTCAAATAGAACTTCAGAGTTTAAAACACAGTCTATGGTTTAAAAGCATATATTACATTTATTAAAAACGTTTATTTTAATAAATGGGCCAAACAGTGGGCCAAAGAGAAATTACGAGTTTAAAAACATAAATATTAAATTAATTAAAAACGTTTATTTTAATAAATGGGCGCAAACAGTGGGCCAAAGAGAAATTAAGAGTTTAAAAACATAAATATTAAATTTAGCCTATTAAAAACGTTTATTTTAATAAATGGGCAAACAGTGGGCCAAATAGTTTAACAAACATTAAACCATTATTTAACCTTTTGCATACTGCAGTAAACATAATATTATATATTTTTTATATATACATTAAAGTTTTTTTTATTTTTTTTACATGTTTTATATATTTTTAAATATACATAAAATGTATAATATACAAACAAACACATTTATTATAAATTAACTTATATTTAATTTTAAAAATACAAAAAGCATAAAGCGGAACATATTTCATAAAACTAAACATTTACCAACATTGTTTTTGATAAAACAAATACAATTTTAAAAAGTACATTAAGTCTCCTTTGATCATTAATTATATATATATATATATATATATATATATATATATATAGATAGA
>NW_015633548.1:1088579-1102241 GCF_001515625.1 Sinocyclocheilus rhinocerous
CTGAGGAAAAAAGCATTACAATAAATCGTGCTACTAATGGTGATTTAATCTAACGATCGATTAGCTCATATCACATCAAACCGTGCAAATGATTATTATTGTTATACTTTATTCTCAAATTATTAATGTTAACAACATCAGCATTGCGTAACTGTGTGTATTAGCGTGTAGATTTCAAATTCTGTACAGTTTAATATCTAATTGTCATTACATTTACAGTTACATTTAGTCATTTAGCAGACACTTTTATCCAAAGCGACTTACAAATGAAGACAATGGAAGCAATCAAAATCTACAAAAGAGCAATGATATGCAAGTGCTATAACAAGTCTCAGTTAGCTTAACGCAGTACACGTAGCAATTTTTTTTAAAAATATTATAATAAATAAAAAGAAAACATAGAATAGAAAAAGAATAGAGCAAGCTATTAGAGGTCTTTTTTTTTGCTTTTGTTAATTGTATAATAAATAAAAAGAAAACAGATAGATTACAAAAAGAAAATAGAAGCTAGTGTTAGTTTTTTTTTTTTTTTTTAAAGAAAAGCAGCAAATGAATAGAGTGCAAGTCTAAAAGGGACAAGTGTTTTTTTAAAGAATAGAATTAGAATAGAGAGTGCTAGAGTTAAGAGGGTCAAATAAAGATTTATTTGATTTATTTATTCATACCATTCGAATTTCATATTAAGAAATTATTTTAACCCAAAAAGCAAACTAACAATTGGATAATACCAATTTATGCTTAATTTTGTTCAGTCTGTGGTGTGAAAAGGTCGCGTTAGCAATTAAAGAAAAAACACTTAAGCAAAACATGGTCAGGTCAAAGTGAATATTTTTTTAGTCCCAATTAAAAACAAAAAAATCTATTTTACTGGTAGTCCACTGTATGAAGAATTTTTGGCTATGTCAGTTTACTTTATTTTGCTATCCTCGCTTACATAAATGAACTATAGTGTCCTGCACCCACTAGTAAAAAAATATCAAAAATGATGTCTGGTGTCTGAATTATTTTTGGTTTGACTGAATATGGATAGGCCCTACATACAGAAACTAAAAGCAGCACAAACAGCAAATTTGGTGAAATATCTTTATTCATGTGATACATTTTGGTGTCTCTTTAACCTTCCATTTTTTTACAGCATATAATAATAGTACTTTGTTCACACAAACTTTGCTAAACACTAGTAGACAGCGTATTTCAAACAGACCAACACACTTCAGAATAGCACACAGCTGAGTATTCAGTCAGTGACACGTGACAGAGCTGTTCAGGAGGGTTCTCACTCGTATTTATTTTAATTCTTACATATCAAACCATATTAAATGTTAATGTTTAAAACACACGTGATGCCCTTTTTAAGTCTTAGTGATGAAAGGATTTGTCAGTTTACAGTTGAATGAGAGGAAAAGCGACAGCGCTGGAGGGTTCGGTGATACCTCTCCAGCAAATAAAAGCCCATTCAAGCTATACTGTAGAAACCCAGCGTTACAGATGGGCCGTGAAAATCTTTAACGTGACCAAGATAGTGACACGACTAGGTCTTTGTGATACAGCAGCAAGACAGCAATGCAAATTATACATCAACCTTTGATTCCCACACATTGCTAGCTGCCATTCCGGTCAAGCATACAACACACTGTTTCACTAACTAGTGAGATAATAAATAAACACATGAAACCAACAGTCTTACGACGAGCAATCCCAAGACGTGTCTGTACACTTAAGCAATAGCCGTGTTGAAGGAAAGAATCTAAATATCCCGTTTAACAAAACCCCATTAGCTCTATGCGATGTTAATAGGCTCGAGCAAACCACAGCGCTGTGGCCTGAACTGGTGCACTATGACAACAAAACAAGCATGGCATTTTGTGTTAAACCGTCTCTAAACTGCATGCTGTTCCTACACTTGCGCAGCAAAAAACAAGGCTGAAAATGAGTGGAATTAGTGTGAACTGCTTTCCATATCCAAGCTCAGAGCGAAGTGTTTCGTTAGTACATACACGTTATTACAATTAACGTTAGGTTTTGTAACTACAGTTGTGGATAAGTCATTAAAAATATCTTAGGTTTTGAGTTTTAACTAAATTAAATACGTTTACAAAGCAACTTCCCTTTTCTATGAACGTTTAATCCTCATTTTTTCCCCACAGCTCAATACATTCTACATCCATGCAGCCCTCTGAAGATTCCTGTATAAAATTAGCCTGTCCAGAATGAGGCTTGTCACAATCAAAACCGCTATTTTATTGGCCATACATGTGTATTTCCTGAAACAAAAAGACCTATAAATGATATCTGGTCCCTAATACCATATTTAACATGAAAACATCCGATTATACAGAATATCGTCTCCATGATATTTCACAACAATAATTTCAAATGAGATCCCTTCTGTATCTTTCTTTAAATAACTACTGCCAAAAAAAACACTAACAAAATAGTGTAATGCTCATGTAAAAAAAATAAAAAAAATCATGAATCAGTAACACAAGTTTACAGCCTCTCGATACCATAAGTCCTTCCTCCAGTGAAATAAAAAAAAACAAGGCCTAAAATGATGACACCAGCCCTAGCTCTGAAACATGGTAAATTCACGACTATGACGGCACTGATGTGTGAAAAAACTCAAGAGCATGTGAGTGTATGTCAGTCTGCAATCCCATATAATGCCATGCAGCCAGAACAGATGAGAATCTGAATGGTTTTAGCATTTAATCTATGCTGTGATTTACTTTTTTCCCCATTAATATATGTATTTTTGGAATCCATTTTTTAATACAGAGTAATAGCACATCCACACGGTTACTCTGAAAAGTCACTGAGTCGAAGAGAAAGAAAAGGTTGTCCGCTCATGACGGGGCCGCGAGAGGAGCGAGTGACCACTGAGAGGCAAGCTGTTTGTGTGTGAGGGGGACGCAGGGCCTGGCGGGGGACGAGGGTGGTTACTAGCACGAGCAGCTGCTCTCGGTAACGGGCAGCTCCGGAGGCTTCTCCAGTTTGATGTCGATCACTGAAAGTTCAGGTTAAGGATCAGTTAGTGACATGCAGAAGTATGTCTCAACCCTTGAATTACCTTATCTTCATTTCTGTGAGATGTCATTTTTTGATTTCTGTTCGGTTTAAATCATGAAAAAAAAAAAACCTGGCTTGTGATCTCCCGCTATCAGGCTGATGTGGACAAACTGATGGTGACATTTTAATGTGACTGCTGTCATATTTGTCAGAAGTGCTTTACGGTGCATGTGAAGGATACTGTCCTCTTTGCTTTTCTCTGGTGTACTATCCATTCCAGGCAAAGCAGCAGCAACACGACGAAACAGCTAGAAAAAAACAAAAAAACTCTGATGCTTGGTCCAAATGTACATAAATCAATGCATTTTTTATATAATATAATATATAACTTAGTAGTAGGGGAGACTGGGGCTAGTTATCAGACATTTTGCTCAAGTCAAGATTCTTTTTTTTTTCTTTTTAATTGATAGATTATTATTTATAGACATTGTAGCTATATAAAAAACTGCAAAATTTGCAGTTCAATGAACACACATTAATCTTTTGTGACAATATTTTTTGGCATGTTGTCACACTATATGTGGTAAATTTTCACAATGCAAGCTGAAAACCTATTATAAGCTTTTTTAATGTATATTTAAAATAGAAAAACAACTATGAAAAAAGTCAACAACAAATATTGTAATTAATAAGCTGTATAAAAGAATTTGAACTAAATATTTTAAATCCACATACAAAATAACTAACAGGCATTTGCTTACTTGGACATTTGACTCAAAATCTTATAGTTAATGAGATACACTACAGTACAAAAGTTTGGTTAAAATGTAATTTATTCCTGTGGTGGAAAGCTACATTTTCATCAGCCAGTCTTCAGTGTCACATGATCCTTCAGAAATCATTATCATATGCAGATTTGCTGCTCAAGAAACATTATTAGCTATGTTGAAAATATTTATGCTTAAGATTTTTTTTTTTAGAAAAAATTGTTTTTTTAGGATTGTTTGATGAATAGAAAGTTCAAAAGAAAATTATTTGTTTGAAATAGAACTCTTTTGTACAAATGCAAATGTCTTTACTGTCGACATTTGATCAATTTAATGTGACCTTGTCTAAAAAAAAAAAAAAGAATTTTCTTTTAAAACCCCATGCTTTGAACAGTAGTGTATCACTTCTAACAACTTTCTCATGTGCAGCTACCCCCAGTCTCTTCTATTTAAACTAAATCATAACTCCCAGTGGGTATAGATGTAAAAGGAGTGCATTTCTGATGACACTAGCATTCTAAATAAAACAAAGTTAAAAGAGACTCCAAGTTCTACTCATTCTGACAATAAAAAAAGCAATGCAATACAATACGCTAATAAAAAGCACAATGCACAAATGAAATGTCTACATCCAGTCTGTGAATTGCAAGTGGTGCTACAACACAGCACATATAGGAATCATTCTAGCGACGCTTGGCCAACATGCAAAGGACATCTGTGACACATGAGGAGCAATTCAAGCAAACGAAACAAAACAAAAACACAGAAAAGCAGCCGAACAGCACAGGACACCTGTGAATGTGAGGCGGGGGCAGAATGGCTAATGATGGCTGAGGCATAGAATAGAAAGATAGAAACCAAAGGAGGCACAAGATAGAGTGGTGGAGGGAAGGTAGGGCTGGGCCGTCCTGGTTTCTCAGTGATTCTACCTGTTTGACATTGTAGCCAGTCTTTGCGCTGGTTTCAATGAACATGACATTCAGTTCCTTAGCCCTCTGCTCGCCCTCCTCCGTGGTAATCTGTCTGCTCGACCGGAGCAGGGAGGGGGGAAAGGAAAGAAATATAGACAGACAAAAGAACTGCATCAAGAAGAAGAGAAAGAGACAGAGACTGACTGAGATTCACATTAGTAATGGGGAAAAAGCGGAATTAGTTTTTTGATAGGACCCCTTCACAGGTTGAGAAATGGCTGAAATCGTAACACTGAAAAGAGACCACTGCACTGCATTTTAACAAAAGGCTATTCACAGAGAACACATTTGTTATTTGAGGACAATCTACAACAAAAAATAAATGAACACCCTATCTAGGGAAGTGATGATAATGTCGTTGACACTCGGGTCATTAAAATATCCCTTAAAGAGATAGTTCACCCAGCAATTAATATTCTATCATCATTAAAGGTGGGGTAAGCGATTTTCCAAAACCGCTTTAGAAAACTGATTCAGGCCGAATAGCAAAACAAACTTGTAGCCAATCAGCAGTAAGGGGCGTGTCTACTCATGATGTGGAGGAGAGAGCGTTCAGTGCACGGGACGGACATTAGCCGAGCCGAGCGACAGAAAGATAAAAAACAAAAGAGGAAAATGTCTGCGGAACAAAAGAAGGCTTAAGGCAATAAGGCAAGAAGTAGGACCCGTGTAAATATCGGATCAGCTTTCCAGCGCTGGAGAGAACTCAAGGAGCGGAAGGCCTGCGATCGGATGCCGAGGTTGCTTTGTTTCTTCTCGATAGGTGAGTAACACCGTGTCAGCGCCGCAACAGCTAAAGTCTGTCTAGTACATTGGACGCGACAAAGCGACTAGTGTTGTCACGGTACCAAAATTTCAGTATTCAGTGCCAATACCAGTGAAAATCCACGGTTCTCGGTACCAATTTCGGTGTAAAAGTTATAGGAGCATTAAATAGTTAATCAAGAAACTTCATTCTAATGCTCATTATATTAGAGCTAGCCGCGCTTATGCTAACGATTAACTATTCTAATAACAGCGATGTTCATTTCAATCCGACATTCAAATTAAAATATTGAATAAAATTCATAACAGAAGCGGTGTTTCCCACAGACTTCCCTCATGTCATTTCAAACTTGTCTGACTTGCATTCTTCTGTGGAACAAGAAAGAGTAACAGAATAATAGAAGAATGGCCAACTCCTTTCCATGCACTTCTATAGTACAGTAAAAAGCAGCATGGACATTTTGCTAAATGTCTTCTTTTGTGTTCCAAAGAAGAAAAAAGTTATACATGTCTGGAACAACATAAGGGTGATAAATGATGACATAGTGCTGGGCGGTATGACCAAAAATTTATATCACGGTATTTTCCAAAATGATACCGGTTTCACGTTACATGACGGTATTTTTTTTCATGCATGACCGGGTGTTAACCATATTTTCTACTGATTGAGAGAGGAAATACTGCAGTATATTGACTTAGAATGCCCTAGCTAAATCTAGTGCTAAAGTCGTGCTCGTATGTGTGAGACGTGGGAGCTGATGGCAGCGGGCGGTGGATATTTGTTGCGGTCAATGTGGATATTGTGGATGAGTTCTTCTGTGTCATCACGTTCTATTAGTTCTACAGCTTCAGTTTCGGAACTTTCACGCTTAGTAACACATACAGCTGTTCCCCTCACCACAGTGCAACAGTGAAAACGGACTTCTTTCAAACAGTGTCGCGTTCCGAACGTTGTTTAAGTGACATACACCGGTATTGCGGTATTTTAAAAATTCATATCATAACAAAAATAAACACCGGTATTCGGTATGAACCGGTATACCGCCCAGCACTATGATGACAGAATCTTTTGGTTAAACTACTCCTTTAATGTTTCTACACTGCATCTGAGGATTTTTTTAAAATTTGATCTACTTCCGATAGCGAATAATTTTGGCTTTGTATAAGGAAATTTTAGAACAATTCCAAGTATACAGTGCTTTTACAGATAGTTATTGCCCAGACCAAGACAGAATCTGTGGCCATTTTCTGCATTTGAGAGGAAAAGTCTGCAAAAAGGATTTAGATATGGTAAAATGAAAACATAATCAACATAGCAAAATATTTAATAAAAGGACACACAAGAGGTAGGAGATGTAAAGGACTTTGTTAATGACATTCATTTCAATTCAATAGAAATCTGCAGAGCTTTCTGCTGAATTCTGTGGCTGCAGAATACATGTGGGTGTTAATGTCACATTCCTTCCATCTTTCTTTTTGGTTTCCTTGGGCAGATCACAACTGACAGGGTTGGTGATTCAATCACAAAAAAAAAAATGTGTTTGAAATGGAGTCAGTTCAATAGGAATCGGTGCTAATGTGAGTTTCGAGTGAGGGTGAAAATTTCGCCACAGTGATTGTGCATCGGGTTCAAGATGATCACGCAAATATGTGGCACTGAGCTGCTCATGTTATACTTTCAAAACAAAACATTTGAGTTGTTGCTTGTTTGTTTGCTAGGATTGTACTGTAAATGTATTACTGTCATTGTGTGTTTAGTCAATTTTTACAACCCGAGTGCCGAGTCAAAATTATTTTGCATGGAAATCGAAAATATGCCACAGATTCTGTTACATAAACTAGGTACATAATCTTAGGTCTGCACTACAGCTCTATCATTTCACCCACCTGTTTGACGTTATAACCAGCTTTGGCGCTGGTCTCTATGTACATCACACCCAGTTCCCGAGCTTTTTTCTCTGCTGCCTCTACTGACACTTGCCTGTCATAGTCCATAGTGCAGGTGTGGACACAGTTCAAATTAGAATGGGTATGAAAAACAAAAGTAGTGATGGGAAATCAAATATAAATCAACACGAGAAAATATGATCAAACAAAAGCAAAAATGGCACAAATTGCTCAACATAATATTTAAATTAATGATAAAGAGAAAACCGAACACAAAAATAACTTAAAACGTGAAGTCTGAGGGATGAACAAAGGATGTGTTTATCAAACACCTCCAATTGCTGTACCTTTTATCAGCCAAGTCTGTCTTGTTGCCAACCAACATGATAATGACATCACTTCCTCGCTCTGTTCTGACATCATCTATCCACTTTGAGGTTTGCTGGAAAGAGTTGAGATCTGAAGAACAGAGGGGGAAAAAAGTCAGGCAAGGACTCATTAAAAAGAAAAAATATCTTGTGATCTGTTGGAACTGACTTCATTGATTGAGTGATTGATTAAAAATCAATTTGCACAATCCAAATTTGGCAGTGGTCAAAATCACACTTGATTCACTTCAAAGCCAAGCTTTCTTAGAAGAAAGTGTGCAAGCAGACTGTTAGTATGAAGATCAACAAAACAGAGGACGATTAAGTTAAAGCACAGGTCATTTCGATCCTCAGTAACAGCAGTTTGCTGTTAAAAGAGAAGCATGTACAATCTACTTTTCATTTATTTTGAATGAAATAATAAAAAATATCATTGTTCCCAAGCAACGATACTAAGATGAACTGCCATGACCTAGAAGCAGCTGGCATATTGTGCTAACTGCGCCCTGGAGGCATAAATCCCTGCTGACCCAATGAGTGAGGCTCGGACTCACTGGTGATGTCATAGACCACCACAGCAATTGTGGAGTCTCGGATGTAGCTGGGAATGAGGCTGCGGAAGCGCTCCTGCCCTGCAGTGTCCCACAGCTGGAGCCGAACCTGAGGAACCAGCAAACCGTGGTGTGCAAAGAAAACAAGGGAACGAGAAAGGAGGAACAGAGAAAAGAAAAGATATAAAAAGAGGATAGGGCAAGGGAGCAGGGTTAGAAGAAAAGGACAACATCAAAGAAACAAAAACATGAAGGAAATGGAGAAATGCACCTACAAAGCTGACCAATTTTTGCTTATGAAGTTCTGTATTTATAGATCATGACCAAGATTTTAGGAAATGAGAATGATTTTAGACATCATATGAAGGCATTTCTCCATTCCTGTTCTCTGAATGATGCTGCTTTCTGCAAGATGCTTTGCAAATGGCACTCCATACATGTAAGTATTGCTGGACATGTTTTCAGTCTAAACCACATCACTTTATGGTTTTGAAATATTAATTTTTAAAAAAATCCCAAATTGTTTTCATAAAGCCCCAAAAATTGAAACTTTATTATCATTTGCACGCCATCATGATGTTCCAAATCTGTATGACTTTCACAAAGTATTCTGAATAATGTTTTTTGTCCATATAAGGAAAGTCCATGGGGTCCAAAACACTGACTTCCATTGTATGGACAGAAAAATCTATCCTATATAGATAGGAAAATATCTTCCTTCATGTTCATATCCTATTATCTCTGCTCCGGTGTAAAAGCAATTCTAAAAATATGTATTCAAATCCAAACTTAAAACAATTTTTAAACATATAAAAAATTAATATGGAAGTTTAAATTGGAAAATAGCAGAATTCCCTAAGCAAGAATCTAGTTTTAGGAACAAAGAGCATTTTATATATATATAAAAAAAAGTGATGCAATGCCATTAAAAACCTTAAACACAAACAAAAGAATGTTAAACTAAATCCTAAATTTTACAAGCAACCAGTGCAAAAATGCTAAAGCTGGAAGGAAATCATTTATTTTTTAAAAATGTGTCAGTGTTTTCAATACAATGCAAGTCAATGGGGTCCAATGTTGTTTTGGCTTCTACTGACTTTCACTATCTGTCTTTTTTGGTTCTACAGAAGAAAGTAAGTCATACATGTTTGGAACAACATAAGGGTGATTTTTTTTTATTTTACTTTATTTAACTTTACCAGGAATGCTCAAATAAACCAGCACACTTATAAAGCTCCATGAGTGCCATTTACTCAAGCGGTACCCAACTTGACCCCACCATGTGGTGAAGCAGGAGCACTAGCTACCTACTTGCTATATCATAGACCACCACTGCGGCTGCTGAGTCTCTGATGTAACTGGGAATGAGGCTACGGAAGCGTTCCTGCCCAGCAGTGTCCCACAGCTGTAGCCGAATCTATGACCATCCATGCAGCACAACAGGCATGGGGACCCATTCAGCACCCAGCCATGGAAGAGAGTGGGGTGAGGTGGACAAAGACACAACCAAACTTAAAGAGGTGAAATCAAAATAAATGACAAACTAATGACATAAGTGTGATGAGCAACAAGCATGCACGAGGAATTATGCAAATGATAACCGTGATGAATCTGTGACAGAGACAGTGAAATCACCTGACGGACTTCAAATAAATAAATAAAGTTGTCTTATAGACTTAACAGGTGATATTAGAAAAACGTCAAGGTGAATGACTTGAGCCAGTGTGTGTCAAAACCATCTACTATACTGGTACTACTAACATTGTTAGTCAATATTTAAACTAAACCAGGCTTTATACAAACATGCTGGCTTTCCAATAAAACAAAAGGCTTGGACACACAGAGACTCCTTGGAAATTATTCTAGAAACGTTGATCTGTCCTACCGTGCGATCTTCCAAGTACATGGTTTTTGACAGAAAGTCTATACCAATAGTTGCCTGTAGAGAGAAACAATGAGTTAACTTAGTGCACACTGCAAAATCGGTCATTGAAGGAATATTTATTTAGCTTCTTATACTTTCTATCTTCTGTGGAACACAAAAGGAGATATTTTGCAAAATGTTCCTATTGCTCTTTTCCTTACAATGAATGCATAGTCACCAGAATCTGATAAATAAAACAAAACAAAAAAACATAAAATTGTCCTAATTCATGGAAAATCTCATTTGCTCTTGTGCATATTTAAACTTTTTTTTATCAAGACACTCTGCATCAAATTTAATATCAAATTTGGTTCACATGTGCATCATATGCAGATGTATAAATGTGATTTGAGAGCTACAAACTAAATTAACACTTGCCAAGTACCAAATGCAAGTTAAAATCTACCATTTTATACTGCTGTTCAAAAGTTTGGGGATCAGTATTTTTTTATAAAATTAATACTTTTATTCAGCATTTAATGATGCATTAAATTGATCAAAAGAAGCAGTAAAGATATTTATAATGTTAAAATAACAAATGTTTCTTGATCACCAATCAGCATATTAGAATGATTTCTAAAGGATCATTTGACACTGACAACTGGAGTAATAATGACTGCTGAAAATTCAGCTTTGCATCACATAAATAGATTACATTTTAAAATATATTCAAATAGAAAACATTTGTTTTAAATTACAATAATATTTCACATTATTACTGATTTATTGTTGTATTTTTATTAAATAAATCTTGTCTTGGTGAGCATAAGGGACTTCTTTTAAAAAAAATATTTAAAAATCTTTCTGACCCCAAACTCTTGAATGGTAGTGTATGTTTACCTAGTAGAAAGCCTAAAGATTAAACACAATTATGTTTGTATGATATTATGTTGAAAGTAAATCTATGACCTGAGACATCTGCCACAAACAGCTTAACATTGCCATAGTCATAATAATAAAATATGTATTTTTTTTGTTTGTTTATAAAAATAATGTAAATTTTATTATAAAGTTTCATGGTCAGCAGCAACAACAACAACAACAGCAAAACTTATGGCTAATTAATATTTTCATTTCAACAGACATTGCTAGTCTGCCAAAAATTTATTCTGGATGGTAACTAGAGAGCTTTACAGCTTTTGGTCATCATATGCTTTTGTTGTATGGAAAATAGGAGCATGACTATTCTACAAAGAATCCTTTTGTATTCCAAGGAAGAATATTTATTAGTAAGTGAACTATTTATTTTAGGGACCACCACTGAACCAAACCTTCATGTTTCAGATTTGACAAAGTCAACAATACTTTGGGCAGATATTAAGATGCATAGTAACATGGTAAGCATTTGTGAACATAATATGGGCTATGACTATCACAGCAGGTGTTACCTGATAGGTATTATCGAAGCTGTCATACATAAACCTGGTGATAAGTGAAGTTTTGCCCACTGTGGAGGAAGAGAAAAAACAAAGAAATTACAAATAAGGGCAACCCTCACAGTTAATGCGTCTCAAAACCTAGTGCGCTCCCTACATAGACAGCATGTTTGATGTTCGTATCGAAAACATAATGTCAAAGATGCTGTCAAGTAAGGAAGGGGATTCACTGGTCTGCAGGATGAGTCTGAACTCTGATCGCTGTGTTGGCAACATGGGTGTCGCCGTCCTGCTTTCACAGCAACATACCATATCAATACAGGCAAAGACATGCAGTAGCTCTGGTTTACGACAGCTCGCTGCTCGCTTTTACGTCCGATCCAGCCATTATGAAAAGAAAACGTAGATGTGACGTGGATGATGTGGCAGTTAAACATCCCTGATGTGGTTTATGATCTCATGATCTTGATTGTCACAGCCGGCTAGTTAGAAACATGCTAACTTAACCGCTAGCTAGCGACCATCCTTACAACAACAGATAGTATTGTTTTATACATTGAAACATGTTCATTCACAGCTGTAGCGCAATCTTATTTGCATTTTGTGTTAAATACTAACGATCGATGTGATCACAAATAAAAGGCCTTTAAAATGGAAGCTCTCTATTGTGGCTAAGACCAGACAACACAAGCATGCTAATACAAGGACTTCATGGCTTCCTTCGATGTCTACATGCGAGAATACATAAACACTGAGGGGAAAGACATACAAATAAAATGCACTTTGTAGGTTAAAGTATAATTGAGTTAATAATCGTATGTCGTATCTTTCTAATATAACGTTAGTTCGGATACTGCAAGGATGTTCAATGCCACATGATGTCTGTTCGTGTATTGTTCATGACAACCGTTTTCTGTACATTTTACGGCATTTTAAGTGCATGTCCACAATCGTATCCGACCAAGCTGTCAGATAATTATTTTCGTGTTTATTTGGTAACATGTATCCTTCTGTAGCATCCTTTCACCTGGCCTGGCCTGTCCTGTCCCGTTTCTCTGTCCACGTCTCACATATCTCAACACTTACCGCTTTGCTCGCCCAAGAAAACCAGCTTAAATTTCCGCAGAGGGTTGCCAAACTCTCCGCCACCGGTCGTAGTAGACATCTTTATCGAGTACAATAAACAAAAACTATCTAAATATTATTATTTTCTGTGCGCGGACGAAGGACACTGTACAGTCCAGTGACGGAGCGCCGATAGCTGATGGTGACAGCGCCTCTTGGTGGCCAGAGATGGAAGCGCAGGACACGCTGTGGCAGTGTTTCACAGCCTAGTGCTAGAGAGCTGCCTACCTATGCTGTCTAGGCTCCAGTCGACTATGATCGCCAAAATGCTGTCTTAGTAGGCAGCTGACTAGGTTTTGAGACACAGCCTATGTCTACTGTCATACCTAACAATTGTGTAGCATTTCAATCCTTAATTTTCCTCTTATCTCATCAGTACTGCGTGTGAAATGAATTGACTTACAATACATTTTCTTCATATAATTCCTACAATAGCTGTACTTATGAGAATTTTATGCATAATATTTAAATTTTTATTTAAATTTGAACTCATGTTTGTATTAGGGTAAAATCAGTGTGTGTGTGTGCATATATATATATATATATATATATATAAATTTGGAGGATAAATTATGAAATAGCATGTCAGGTTTTTAAATGTTTTATTGAAAATGTACACCATGGAATCTTACTACAGTTAAATATTTCACAAATTACTGGTATTACAGGGGTGGGGGTAATTGACATTAAGGGGAAAATATGGAAGATGACTAGAAAAATGTAGGCCAGTCTTGACACCCAAAATGTTTCACACAGAAAACAGTCACTTGTCAATAATGTTATTAATCATTAAAACACGTCTCGACATTGATACGCAAAATTGGTCCTTAAAAATTATATGTACTGCACATATGCATGACCGTCTGTACCTCGTAACTGACTTGTTTGAAATTAAATGACTGAAAACCCTTGACATATC
>NW_015633548.1:1102402-1124166 GCF_001515625.1 Sinocyclocheilus rhinocerous
ATATATATATATATATAAAATCATTTGGAGGATAAATTATGAAATAGCATGTCAGGTTTTTAAATGTTTTATTGAAAATGTACACCATGGAATCTTACTACAGTTAAATATTTCACAAATTACTGGTATTACAGGGGTGGGGGTAATTGACATTAAGGGGAAAATATGGAAGATGACTAGAAAAATGTAGGCCAGTCTTGACACCCAAAATGTTTCACACAGAAAACAGTCACTTGTCAATAATGTCATTAATCATTAAAACATGTCTTGACATTGCTAAGCAAAATAGGTCCTTATAAATTATATGTACTGCACATATGCATGACTGTCTGTACCTCATAACTGACTTATTTTAAATGAAATGACTGAAAACCCTTGACATATCTAAATACAATATTTGGCAAAATGGGAATTGAATGTAACTGCACATTGTACCTGGAATAAATACATGTAATAAAGTTGTAATAAAAAGAAAGTGTACATATGTCTAAGCAAAGAATAACTCCATACATAAACAAAAATATGTTCAGGGCATGCAAAAGAACAGAAGATAAAGAATATAAAAAGTGGCACTGAATGTGACCTACATGGTATTTCAATAGGCGTGTCATTATTCTTTAAGATTATATTTTAAATAAAGTGTATAACTATATTTGTGTGACTATTTACGACTTGAAATGTATAGCGCATTACAAAACATACAATACAAACCTCTCAGATTTTGCTTATATTTACCTCATGCTTTCAAATAAAGATTCTCATTCAATTACAATTAAACATCTCTTGCTTAACAGGAACTTTCGGGCCCATTTTCTTTGGATTTTCTCAAAATTCACAGCCAGCGTGTCAAAATGTTTTCAAGTCTTATTAAAGATAATCTTACTCCGCTTAATTCACACTCTAAATTATACATAGTGTTTGCAAATAAGTTAGTATCCGTTCGCTCCTCACAGTTAACACCGTGTTAATGTTGATGAGGACATGCAGGTTCATTCACAAACACATGTATTCATGAAAGAAACAAAATGATTGTTTAATTGAACAGATTGAGACTGCAAGGCAATATCACAGACATAAAAAGCTTAACTGAAAAAACTCCAAAGCATTCCTTTAGTTCACAGCCTTTCTACTAGAGCTTTGGATCTGGTATCACCAGCAAACGATGTCTGTAAAAATACTAATGAGGGACTGCTTAGCATGCCCTAGTTAAGAAACAGAGCTAATATTTGTTGAAAAATACCATGTTAAGCCCACATAAGGCCATGTTCAACAGGGCACACAGCATGAAAGTTTAAAAATAAAATGAAAACAATTAAATAAAATATTCAAACAAGGCTGACGGAGTGAAAAAGACAGGAAGAAGAGTGGATGCTTAGTTCTTGTGGAAGCTGCAATCCCCTCTTCCAACAGGTGGCCAAGACAGAGTTAAAAGAAGCTAGAAGAAGAGAGGAGACAAACGCAGATTAGAGAAAGTATCAGGAGGCCACTAAACTAAACAGCACTAGTGGGAAGACAAGTTTATATCAGTCAATTGGAAATGGGCACTCGGTTTTTTCTTTTGCCAGCCAAAAGCATGAAGCATTCGGAATGAGGGCGGATAGGAATACACTGTCCTTCTGCCTTGCTTCAAATGCATTGTGCATTTGCTTTTAAATGTGCATGGATTAGCTCATCTTGCATTCTCTATTTAAAACTGTGGTCAACATTAACCTAATCTAAAACTTAGTGAAGAATAAAACAGATTAACTGGGACAGTGATTATAATGATTGCATTTGCCCTCCCCACTTCTCTGAAGAGGCACAAATTTGAAAGAAATAGTTCACCCCCCTAAATAATTTCTCTCCCTCATGTAGAGGAGTTTGTTTCTTCATCGGAACAGATTTGAAGAAATTTAGCATTGCATTACTAGCTCACCAATGGATTCTCTGAAGTGAATGGGTGAAAACTTTGATGAACTGGAGTGGTGTGGATTACTTGTGGATTATTGTGATGTTTTGATCAGCCGTTTGAACGCTCATTCTGACGGCACCCATTCACTGCAGAGGATCTATTGGTGAGCAAGTGATGTAATGGCAACTTATCCAAATCTGTTCTGATGAAGAAACAAATTAATCTACATCCTGGATGGCCTGAAGTGATTAAAGGTTTAGCAAATTTAAATTTTTGGGTGAACTATTCCCTTTAAGCATATTAGTCACACAAAGCATCAAAAATCACACACCGCAAAAAAAAGCACAGCCTTAAGCAAAGGTTTTGGTAACACAATAAATACAAATGTTAGTAAAAGCTGCAGAAAAAGCCCAAAAATCTAAATACAAGAGGTGATTTATGAGAAACGCAGAGGGCTTGGTCCACACTGCCTCCCCTTAGCCTCGGGGTACCGGTTAACCAAAGAGTCTGGGCCTGGTCCCTTATCAAAGCCATACTACTCAGTGCAGAGCCAGGGATTACTGCAAAGGAAAGTAAATACACACACACGGCAGTGAGCAGGGACACTGGAGGGAGCAAAAGCGTTAATAGATGATAAATATCAATCACATCAATACCACCTGATGAAAGACCAGCATCCAGATACATTACAAAACACTGTCATCCAGCACAGAACCAACAGAATCACTTTGATTTTGCTGAACAGTCTATCTTTAATCGTAGCTTTGAAAATATCATTGAGAAACTCAAAATGAACCTGTCATTTCCTGCAGTGACTCAGAAAACTCGCCTAGACTAAACTTCCTCATACAAGGATCTTATAATGACGTTTATGTCATTTGACTTGTGGTGGTCAAAACACTTCACTTGAGAATACAGGCCAAACCTTTAAAAAATAAATTCAGATGTATGATTAGTCTCACTATATACGCTCAGTTAAGCATTAAGATGTAGTAAATTGCTTCATAGGTGAAAGTCCAGCTCCTCCTTAAAGCAAATAATCAAAGAATAAATGGAGGAATCAAGATTTTTCAATACAGAGTAAGCAAATCAAACACTGGCCATGTCACCCTGAGTGCATAAACATTCAGTCACACTTGTATGAATAATGCAAATAATAAAATGTAGAATGAATTGTCTGATTTTCATACACAATGACTTTTCCACAGTTTAAAGGTTTATGAAAGGCCCTTTATTACTGATACAAATATTGATCCCTTTGCAATTGATATTTATTAGAAAGTGATTTTTTTTTTTTGTGAAAAATAAAATGTCACAAAAATAAAGAGTTATAAAATGTGCTTACATTTGGATGAGATGTGCCAAAGTTTTTCTAAACTAATACAAGCATAGCAATAACAGCTTTATAAAAAAAAATAAAAAAAAAACATTGAGGTATGGCTACAGATGACCAGATAGCATCTGTATAACATGCATGAGCTAAAATGAGACAAAATATCATGTTCAATTAGAAAACAGGGTAAAATGCCTTAAATCTCACTGCACGACTGAACTGAAAGCAGCTCATACATCTTCCTATTATAACACTAATGACAATTATGGTACTACTAATAGAATTTGTCCCATTTTAACCTGTGTACTCAACTACTGCATACCCACAACAGTTGCCACACATGTTAAAGTTGAATCAAACACTAGTCATGCAGAACAAAGCAATATCATCATGACATCATAACACAGCAAGTAAAACAAAGAAGAAAAAAAAAAAAAAAGGAAAAAAAAAAAAAAAGGAGTTAAACAATCTAAAGAAGGATTCCATTCACAGTTAATATCCCTCCTCAGCTGTGTTATGCATGAAACTGGGGGACGGGATGGGACGGGACGGGAGAGAGGGGGGGAGGGAACGGGAACAGCATGGCTCAGGAACACTGAGGAGGGAAGAGCTCATTCACAGCGGGCAGGAGGAGCACTTTCTACAGGAATCCTGAACTGGAAACGAGAGAGAAGGAAGATTATTGTTCCCTACAGGTTACACACTGTTGTATACACACATTCATTAAAAAACGATCAAAAATGTTAGTCGTGCATCTGTTAAAACATTTCAAAGCGGTTGCAGGGGTAAGGCTTAGAATTGTTCTCTATTTGTACCAGATAAAATTCATTACATGGTCTCTTCTTTTGTGTTATGTACATGAACCGGATATCCCAACTTTAACAATAATGTGTTCTTTAATTATTGCTAAGATGTCTGTGGCAAGGGATGGCAGTAACAGTATTATTTTAAGGCCAAGTGGTGGAGTAGTGTGACCCAGCTGTAGGAGCTGAGCCATTAAAGGCTCTTTTGTGCAAGATCGTGGAAGAGCAGTGGAGTGCAAACAACAGCAGATTGTTATGGATTCAGATGGCAGATGGCTGCACATCACACAGAGAGAGCAATAAACTCTCGCCTGGCGCTGGTGACATAATATCCCCTGCTGCAGCCACAGAGATGTTCTTCACATTACCAGCACTTTTAAGCATGAATAGGAAAAGCTGTAATTACTACTGCAGTGCTTCAACACCGCAATTATAGGATCAGTCTAACTGACCATCATCATTACATGTGTTTTTGTAATTTAGCTCCCTCGCGAATGAGGGCTTGTGCCTTAAGAGATACTTTGAAAGCCTTACCAGCATAAGGTGTCTCATGCAGGACTGGGAGCAGGTGAGGAGTTAACTGGAAAACAGCATGGATGAGACGTACATGACACGTCCACAAACTAGACAAGACACCTTACATGCAACATCAAACAATGAATACTCTACATGCCCTGCCCTGCAAGAGCACTGAGGAAAACTGGACCATTTCTCTGGCTTTGATATACACACAGGAATAAATAACACACACAGGAGCGTGGAGGAGAAAGTGGTACGAATCTGGACTGTTAATGTAAAGGCTGTAAGTTTGATCTGAAATATTGGATTTGGACAATCTTGCACATTATGTACTGCAAAAATAAAAAGCATCTCCTTTATTGCATGACACCAACAATTAACAGTGTTTCCTCAGTATCTCATTGCTGTGAAAAGTGCTGCCTTGTGAGGACATACAAGAAGCTTAAGCGGGGGAAACAGTTAAAAACTGAAGAGATTGATATGAAAAAAAAAAACAACCAAACAACAAAAATGTAAACCTTGTCAGTGCAAGTGTCTTCCTCCCATATAACACTCAGGTGAATGCAGCAAATCAGCTTGAATACACAACCATGAGTGATTACCAGCATTATTGAAGCAATTTATTTGAGCTCTGATTACTAGTACCTTTTTCAGATTGGATGTGCATGATCGCAATGCAATAAGCGAATGCAATATTGTACTGTTAATAATGTAATCATTTAATACCATGAAAACTAGAATTATAGAGCATATATAATTATAACGACGATATAGAACTGTCTAACATGTTATATTCATACAAGATTTCTACCACACACCAGACTGGGTAATGTAAAGAGATGTAGTGGATGTTTTATATTATAAACGCACTACAATATGAGTATCTTCACTACTGTTCCAAAGTTTGGGGTAAGATGTTGTTTAAATAATTCTCTTACGCTTACCAAGGATGCATTATTTAATTAAATACAGTAAAAACAGTATTAATGTGAAATATTATTACAATTTAAAATAAATTATCTATTTTCATATATCTAAAAATGAAAATTATTCTTGTGATGGCAAAGCTGAATTTTCAGCAGCCATTACTTCAGTCCTCAGAGTTGATAAGAAAATCTTTATAATATGCAAATGTGGTTCTCAAGAAACATTCATTAATTTGAGTGTTGAAAAGTTATGCTGTTTAATAATATATTTTGTGGAAAATGTGATTTTAATTTTTTTTAAAAAGGCATTTATTTTAAACAAACCTAATCTAAATTTAACATCTAATTTAATGCATCTTTGCGGAATAAAAATATTTTCTTAAAAAAAATCATAAAAACTTTTGAACAGTAGTGTATATACTCAAACTAGAACTTTCATTTTCACATCACTGCACTGTCAACTCCATTACTATTATTCATTATCTAAATTTAACGTTCCTTGCAATATTACTTGAGCGTTCAGTGAAATGCACACACACGTACAGACGTTCACACATGTTCTCCTGCATCGTGATCTTCTGGTATCTCGGGAAGGGAAGGTTGTGAGGGTTAGGAACCATGTAGAGGTCAATACTTACTTTTTCCTCTCTTTATCCTTCTTGAGTGTGGCGGAGCTCCCTGCCTGCAGGGTCTGGGCCTGCAGCAGCTCAGCAGCCGTCTTCTTCTGCTTGAAGCCGTTTAGCTCATCATCAAGAGCCTTCTTCTTGTCCTCTAGTTTCTTCTTCTCATCCTGGTGAAGCTTCTTGAGACGGTCAAACTTTTCATGAAGCTGTGACGTGAACACCACAGAGTCAGTATATGTTACTAAACACACAAAGCTACTGTAAAATAGTTCAATTTATAGAAGTAACCACTGACTCTTTTAAAAAAAAATGTTTGGATGCATTTGATCGTTTAATCCAGACCAGCTATACAGCTACTACAGTATATGTACATACCATGTACTGCATGAGCTGTGGATAACACTTTGATTACATTTGTTACAAAAGTGCTTTAATTACAGTCTTCAAAAAAAATTAAATAAATAAATCCCAAACCTCCTTTTCTGCCTCTTTCAGCTCTGCCTCCTTCTCCTTGACTCTCTGGACAAACATCTGCCTCATCTCCTCCTCTTTCTTCTGCAGCTCACCCATGAACTCATTCCTCTTGGCCTCGTATGTTTCCTGGAGGCTGAACACAACAAACCACACACAAAAGATTGTTTTAAAGGGATAGTTCACCTAAAATGAATTAAACCGCTGAGATTAAGCCACTCAGTTCATATGGATATGCTTCACAATGCCTTTTTAATCTTCGTGGATCTTTTAGTTTTTTTTTGGTTACCTGGACTTTCAATGAAGGGTCTCTCTAAAATGATCTTAATTTGTTTTGAAGATGAACCAAAGTCTTATGGGTTTGGAATGACATGAGAGTGCGCATATAAGTGAACTATCCCTTTTACCATTACATTTACCCTGCCTGTAAATGCAGACTATAAATCTTTCTGTTATAGGTTGTGGTGGAGAACTTTTTCCAGATCATTCAGTGCGATTGTGACGCTCTTCACCTGAAGGGTTTGCTGTCAGGGTCTGTGTCTTTGAAACCCATCTCCTCCAGCTTGCAGCGGCGGTATAGCTCATAGTGGCGAGGGCGAGGATGCTCTCGCAGGTCCTCCATGTTGACCCTGATCAGCATTTCTCTCAGCTTCACGAAATCACAGTGATTCTCATTCTCCACTGGAAAACACAAAACACACCATGTCCGATGGAAAATTACCACCAATGACCGCCACAGTGATACTGGCACAAGAAAAGAGAAGGGAATAAATTCCTCCTGGACATGCCATACACATTACTTACTGCATTACATTCAAGGTTGGAGTTAGTGTAAGAGTTAAAGATCTGGGTAGTTAATGGAAAAGATGACATGACACTATCTTAAGTAACAGTGGTACAACAATGTATTTTAAGCATGCGTTTAATTCTTATAGATGCATACAAGCTGTTTTGTATGTCATTGTGTAATTGAGAGACTTTTCTGAATATCTGAATTAAAAAAAAAAAAAATCTTGTAACGACAAAGTGATAAAAAAAGAAAAAAAAGAAATGGCTTATAAGAAATGCTGACCATTTACATAACCTAAAATAGGCACTTTTAAAGTGTCTAATACACTTTTTAAAATACACTTAAAATGTTAATTTTAACATCTTGAGGTTACAAAAAATGTGACTTTTGATAGCATTATTCCATTTCATACCACTGATACAAGGACATGACCTCTTTTAACAGTCAGTTTGTATAACTCTGACCAGCTGTGATCTAGTATTGTTAGCATTAACAACATTCCCTGCAGCTGTTATTTGATGAAGAAATTGTGAGTGGTGCTTGTCTGTGCAAAAGTTCATAGGATTTTTACCAGGTCACTAGCTGATATACATTTGCATACAAATGCATCCCATTCTACGTGGTTTTAATCCACGTAACTTTGACCTTTAATCAAGTAAACTATGTGCCATAAATCACGAGTAAACACTTGACACACAGCAGCAGTGATGCATGAAATCACACACATCACATATATCCATATTTTCCTCAGTCATGTCAGCCTTCCATCAGGCTAAATTAAGTAACAGCACATGAGCTGCCCTGTGGCTTCATGCGCTGATAGAGAGAGTGAGAGAGATTCAGAGTGATGTCACAGACAGCCTGAGGCCAGTCAGAGCACTGCTGCTATAATGTTACGCATCAAATCACTGAAAGCATACCACACGTTAACGAAGACTGACAGGACTAATTGTGAATGAAGTGAGCTGGATTTGTACAGCTTATAGAACATGACAAATTATCATCATTGTACAGTAAATTCTCTTTTTCATTTAAGACAAAAAGACACTGCAATATGTCTATGTACTTTAACATTCTTTAACATTGACAGTAATAATAAGTGTTTATTGAGCAGCAAATCAGTATATTAGAATAATTTCTGAAGGATCATGTGACAAGAATAATGGCTGCTGAAAAGCTTTGCCATCACAGGAATAAATTATGTTTTAAAATATATTTACATAGAATACAGTTTGGGATAGGCTGCACTAAGGGATTGTGTTTGTGGTGCCATCAACCAATCACTGCTGTACTGACGTCATTTTCCTGTTGCTCCACAGTGATTAGTCACAAGGAAATTACAGCTCTGTTTCTCAGTCTGACAGCCCTAATACATTAGCATTCTGCCCTGCTGTGAAAAAAAATGTAAGAGAGAAAGATGATGGTGTGTTGAAAAGGAGTGTCCAGGCTAAGCGTTGCAGAAAGGGAGGGACGGGATAGGTTTGGATGTCCTGAACAAAGAGGCCAGGGCCAAACAGAGGGAAGAGCTTAGTGTCATTTCCTCTAGAAGACGTGACCAGCACTTACCCTGGACGGTTCCCCAAGGGTACTGGCGTGCTCGCACCATCTTGTTCCCAATCTTCACTTCCTCAGTGCTTCCCACCACTGCAAAAGGCAAATGACCCTGCAGAGCACAAAAAAAAACCCACAAACAAATAATTTAGCAGAAATACTCCAGTCTATTTTAAGTTCCGACAGTAACAGACTTGATTATGCAACATTTAAATCCATTTCATTAACAAATACATGCTGTTCTGTGTAACGTTCTAGAATCCTGAAAAAAATGTATCACGGGTTACCCAAAAATATTAAGCAGCACAACGGTTTTCAACATTGATAATAAAAAAAATCTTGAGCACCAAATCAGCATATTAGAATGATTTCTGAAGGATAATGTGACATTAAAGACTGGAGTAATGGCTGCTGAAAACTCAGCTTTCTAAAGATTTCTAAACAGTAGTTTAACTAAATGCATTCTTCTGTCAATCAGTATGGTTCTAAGAGAGCAATAACACAGAGGAATAACACAGCATCCACCTCCATACTTAAGTAGTACTACATCTCATCTCACAGTGGAGAAACCCTCATAAAGAAATCACCTTGTTAAGATAACATTTACTAAACAAGAATGGCCTTTAAAACCACTGAGAAAAACATATGAGGGCACATCCCACTTGAAATGAGTGGGAAGGGACCTGAGGTCAGCTATCTTTGTTTTCAGTGGTTAACCAGTACTGGAAGACCTCCACAGCAACCCCGCAGGCACAGACTGTTTGGTGAACTGACATTCATTCATTCAGCCTGCTCTATACGAGTGTGTTGTTGTGAGAGTCCACTGAAGAAGAATGCCTCTCCTTTTGTGGTGTCGTTTCCTGTGAGCAAACACAAGCAGGAAAGCTGGACACCATATGGACTCTTTCTCACTTAAACTGTTGAACTGTGATGTGAAATGAGAACTGGACAAGCACTGAAGTATAAAATATGGCTGTGTTTTCTCCAAGCAAAACAGGACATAGTACATTTGTGATTGATTCTATGTAAAAGGATTTCAAGTGGAAGAGGAATGCATCATTCTTAATCTTATTTCTGTAATCAAATAATACAAAATACTGTAAGTACGTTTTGTTCTCTTATATAGCACATAGTAACTAGATTTTAGAAGTAGAAACACAAAGGCAAAACCTTTTCTCAACTATCTGCACAATTTTAGGTATCAGTCATATCAGAAACACATTCAATGTTGGATGAGTTACACACCAAAGCTTAATACTTCAGGGTTAGGAGCCTGTTTTTTTATACAAGCAATATTAATAATTATTACTCCATTCACATTAAAAGAACATCATGTTTAGTGCATGTAACATCAGTAACTGAACTTAAACCAAAAATCACATTTTCATCTTCCTGAAAACCAAAAACAAGTTTATTTAATAATCGATAAATTAATTAAATAATTTCATGTTTCTACTCCAATTTAATTTGTTGTGAAATTTAAATGATTTATTCAAGTAGCCTATACGTTAAATAATAAAAGACATAATGAAATAATGAAAGACATTAAAAAATTATGAAAATAAAATGAGTATGTAATACAATGCATACATTTATTAAAAGTATCCTAAAGTAATTTTTTCCAGCTGACTAAAGTATTTTGGACATTGACTGTTTTTTCGGAGGTAAGTTGTTTTATTTTATTAACATTTTCCTATGGTTTAAACAATTATTGAGTAATGTATCCATGTTGTGTGAACACGTAAAACACAGACACAGTCAAAGGGTGTCATCGAAGAAGCTCTAATTAAAGGAGACCTTTTTACTCAATGATTTTGACCCTTCAAAACGGTTTCGGCTGAAAACTAAAATTTTTACTTACATTCATAGTTGAGTTGATCTCTGCCACAGTCTCATCGTCAGTGGGAAACTGGTATATCTGGACGCCATTGCTCACCAACTCACTTGTGATCTTAATTTTGAACTTAGCAAGTTCACTCTTTGAGATGGCATCTTTCAAGTAGCCTATACGTTAAATAATAAAAGACATAATGAAATAATGAAAGACATAAAAAAATTATGAAAATAAAATGAGTATGTAATACAATGCATACATTTATTAAAATTCTCCTTCCTAAAGTAATTTTTTCCAGCTGACTAAAGTATTTTGGACATTGACTGTTTTTTCGGAGGTAAGTTGTTTTATTTTATTAACATTTTCCTATGGTTTAAACAATTATTGAGTAATGTATCCATGTTGTGTGAACACGTAAAACACAGACACAGTCAAAGGGTGTCATCGAAGAAGCTCTAATTAAAGGAGACCTTTTTACTCAATGATTTTGACCCTTCAAAACGGTTTCGGCTGAAAACTAAAATTTTTACTTACATTCATAGTTGAGTTGATCTCTGCCACAGTCTCATCGTCAGTGGGAAACTGGTATATCTGGACGCCATTGCTCACCAACTCACTTGTGATCTTAATTTTGAACTTAGCAAGTTCACTCTTTGAGATGGCATCTGATTTGGCGATGATAGGGATGATATTCACCTGTACATAAGAGGAGAAAGACTTTTTGTAGGCATTTGGGAATAATCAGTAATCGGAAATTAAATCAATTTATATACACATGAATTAAGATGCCAATTAAAGTGCATATAAAACCCCAAACAGCTCTAGTGAGTAAATATTTCCCTTTCAGACAGCTAACTTTCAACCACTCAGGCAGTAAATTACTAAATACAGATGTAAGCAACTCAAAGCAACCTCAGAACATCTGGCTAAGTCCAGATAAATATAGATACTCAGCTTATCTCCTCTTTTATGCCTGAGCAAACTGATTAAATGGCACACAGAGTGCTGAAAAAGACTGCATTTACTTTATGTGTAGAGGCTGCTGCAGACACATTTATCTGCACAAACAGACATCTCTTTTTAAATGTTTAATTAGGAGCAGCTAATGCAATTAAAATTAACTCCATAGAATGCTGTGAAAGCTTACATAAGCTCAACATGCTCGCATCTGAATGTACCTCAGAATGAAGCATATGCAGCTATTTGATATTCACTTTGAAACCAAATCAGAGAGGACATTTAAAGAGGTAGTTCAGTTGGAGAACCTCTGTCCCCATTCACTTTCATTATACATTATATAAAAAAAAGGCCTGGATGCTCTTTAAAAATTCGTTTGTGTTCCACAAAAGAAAGACATAGTTTTGGAACAACTTGAAGGTGAGTAAATTATTTTTATTTTTGGATGAATTATTCCTTTAATCTCAGGTCTCGTGGGGGATATAAACTACCAATGCAGGATAAGTGCTAACCATGCTAATGGGGGGATAATCAAACACCCCTCCTCCACAGCTCCAATCATGACTCTTTCTCTCACACACACAAGTGCACATATGGAGAGCTCTGATCCCACTCACTCAGTTTTTACACTCCCTGCCACCCACACCACCATCTAAATACTATTCTCAGTAGCCTGGCCACTAGCTTTACACTTTGTCTGTTTCCTGTAATTTACTACTGATGGTGGAGGTTCACACAGGCACTTTAAATAAAGGTTTAGCCACAGTGTGAGTACACAGGCATCTCTTCTCAAGCATACGAGGCAACTGTTAGGCTCAGCTTCAGATCTAAGAGAGCATCTTTGTTCAGGGAGTCTGTGCACCACAGAGAGAGATGAAAGAGAATGCAGTATTACACAGCTGACCTTCACTGACTCCATCTACACAGCTCCAATGACATTAAACAGTTTAGCCATCAGCTGAATGCTTAATAACCCACATCAACCATTCTGCACAGTGAAACAGTAAATAATGCTAAGCCACATATATGGAGCAGACGTTACTGTTATTATTAGTTAAATTATAGTTGTATTTGCTAGAATTAAAACAAATGTATAAATTACAGTCATGAAGTAGTGTATTTTTGATTAAAATACTGCATCGATGAAGATATTTCTACCGCTGACCATATCATCATACTGGTCAAACTTAGGTGCGATCAAACATTTAAAAAAAATAAAAAGCATCACTAACCTTACTGTCCAACTTCTTCATAGTAACCAGGTCAAGGGACTTTAGCGAGTGTCCAGTGGGAGCAATGAAATACAGACAGGCGTGGATCCGTGTATCATGATAACTGTGTAGGGTGCGTTTAATCTTCAGTTCCTCCTGAAGGTATGCTTCAAACTGAGCATCGATGAACTCCACAATAGATTTGTAACTGCAAGTTGAACAATGAAAGAAGTTTAAATAATTACTTGCGGCCAAAAAAACACACAAACTTAACACTCACACTTAAGTAAGATTAGTGTTAATGTACAAAGAGTTTAAAGCTTCAGGTTTATGACAGATTGTAATAAAACTCTATGAGCTTTGAGGGGAAAAGGTACTGGTTCAGGTATCTATAAATAGTTGGATAGCTCAAGACTCATAAAAGCGCATCTGCAGGCAAAATAAAGCTTGTCACAACCATTCAGCTTAATAACATGCTGTTTCAGTCAAATCTGAGCGCCATGAAAATCTGTTATAACTGGCACTTCCTTGGCCTACGGCATCAGAAACCTGAAAGTGGGGTTATATCTGGTTTCCGGACACCATCCAACCTTTATATTATAATGAGCTCTGCACACAAATGTGTCGCATGACAGAGATCAAGAAAAGCAGGAACAACAGAATCATATCAAACATCAAAGACTCTGAAGTCCCAAAATAACCAAGGGCATCAGAGGGTAGCGAATCCTCTGTGGAATCTTTTAATTTATCAGTAAAAAGTACTCATTTATTGTGCAATTCCCAAAAAAAAAAAAAGTAATCCAAGACAATGTTCTTTGCAGTCATGACTAATAACAAATATAGCTGATCTTAGTTTCTCATCTGAGGTTTATTATCTATTATGAAACATATCAGGCTGAGTTTAATATATAATAATAATAAATTATGATTATAATAAAATATTTCACACACATTGACACAATTAAATCCAGCAACAAATTTCCATGCATTATTAAAGGGATAGTTCACCCAAAAACGAAAATTTGGTGAATTGTCAAGGACAACGGTTTCACCTAAAAATCTTCTTTACTGTTTTGCTGAAGAAGAAAAAGTCACATCTCAGATGGCCTGAGGGTGAGTCAATTAACAGCAATTTTTTGTTTTTGGGTGAACTATCCCTTTAAGTATTAGTAAGCATATTCTACTTATAATCAAATGACAAACGTACTAGTGGAAGCTTATAACTAACATTCTAGATCATCATATGATTAATTTTTTTCTCTGTTTAAAGCAGCTAAAGCATTGGTTTCCTTAACCTCATTTGATCACAAGCAGACCTCACCTGTCCTCTTTGTTGATCTGATCTCCAAAGCCTACAGTGTTGACCACAGTGAGCTTGAGACGAACGTTGCTCTCCTGCAGCTCGTAAGTCTTGGATTTGAGCTGAACTCCAGGCTGATTGTGCTGTGTAGGTTCACCCTCAAATTTGGTGTTGAACAGGGTGTCCATGAGGGTGGACTTTCCCAAACCCGTCTCGCCTGGAAGAAACACAGCAATAAGCTACCAGGCTCTTAATTTAAGTCTTTAAAAATATTACTATGTACATACACAATTCTTAATTATTTTTTCTATTAAGGCGTATAGGATATTTTAAATAATTAAATAAAGTTTGCTATATTATAGTTGTCTCTGGATAATAGACAGGAATAGAGGGACTTTTTAGCATCAAAATTATACACATCAGCTTTAATACAAAAGTGCACTATTTTGCTGATGCCTACACTTCAGATTTTAACCCGCATAATCTGTGTGTAAAAGTCTAAAAGCCATGCAGCAATCCTGGCTCAGTCTGCCTAAAGATCCTATTCTTGCTTTCCTGACAACCACAAGTGCAGTAGAAATGGACATCATGCAACACCACCAGAATGTTAATTATATGGATGGCTCACATTTGCCATTTCTTCATAAACTCAGCCTGCAGATCCCATTCCCACAGGCCCCTCACTACAGGCATGAGCAAAAAGCCTTGTCTGACACCTAAAAATAAAGCAGCGATTTTTTACTGTGACTATCACAAGGTATGAAAATCCTGAAACTGAATTAAAGGCAACGCAGGCATCACACACTGATAATCACATAACTCAATCAAAGATGATGGTTGGTTATATGAATCATAAGCATCTCATCTCTTCTCCAGATAATTACGGCGTGATATTTACAGCATGCCAAAGCACTCAGCATTCACTAAACTTGAAGCATTGAAGCTGAACCTGCATATGAATGATCAGGAATGAAGAGAGGAGAGAGAAGCCTGCTAGACAACAGTCCCTTGCCATTTGCCAAATTCCCTTTACACTAGTTTGTAGAGTTCTGTCATTACCTCCTTAGAGCTTTAGCAGAAATGGGATAAAAGCCCTGGAAGATGCCCTGAACTTTAAGGGATGCTAACAAAGAATCTGAAACAATGCTGCCTTCATATAAATAATTCAAAAGGCAAAGTGAATAACAAAAGCATGAAGACTTCATAGTACCACAGGCAAAAGAGTTAGCTAGAATTTTACTTGGATTATTGGCATAAGGCCTCTTAATGAGGGGATGGCATCATATTCCTGATTCACAGTTTACCATAAACATTTCCTCATAGCATACTGTTGACTTTACAAACAATTTTCAATATTATTAAAGCTGCAGTCCGTAACTTTTTGTGTGTTCAACATTTATAAAATTTATATAAGTACACCTTCAACACCGTCTATCGCGGCAAGCCTACATCACACTGTTGTTTTTGTAAGACAAGATGATCAAGAACCTAATGATAAATACATTTAATTAAAAATATATAATTATTTTTATTTTCTCTTGCAGTCCACATCAAACATAATTTTACATCTGTAACTTATATCTACTATAAATGTAAATTCAAACATAAGCAAACATGCACAAATAATACACTACAGTGTTGATTTTAAATACTGTACATTTATTTAACATTCTAATTACATTTTGTGTTTATCTATTAAGCAGACACAAATGACTTGCACTGCATTTAAAATATACATTTGATCAATTCAGGCATTCCCTAGTAATCATACTGGTGTTGTTATAGCACCTTTTAACCTTCAGAAACACTTTTTTCCTGATATGTTACCAGTTAAAATAGTAAGCTATTCTAGGAATTGTAACTGACATACAGGTATAGGCCAGATGACGTCACTCACCTGCTAATAAAAACAAGGGTGAACCTGCACACTGCTTCAGTTGGACTCTGCCTTGTGATGTTTAAGCATACGTCTGGCCTCCTCTACCCACTTTTGATTACTCAAAATGCATTGCTGCTTTGTGAAAACATCACCCTCTTTGTTATACATTTTAGAACAACTACAACTTTACAACTCAACATTAAACAACACTGAACTGAAATGCACACACCAGCGCTAGTCCAAACTTACTCAACAGTAAACACCTCCTGGAATCAAGAGGCGAATTCAGATGGCACAGTCTCTCTGCCAAACCAACGCACATGCACACAATTTGACTGACTCCCACAACATTTTCATCATCACATCATAACATACAGGGACAGATTTGATGACACAGGCTAGCCTATTTCCCCTAGAAGGTGTGTTTGTATTATATTTTACTGACCACCAGGTCAAATAACATACAAAACAGCATCGTCTGAAAGATTATTTCCCCTATTTTTTGTTAAGTGTTTTAGAGCGTAAGAACAGATAAAGTCTGACCAGTTAGCAAGCCACACATGAAATCAGGGTATGAAACCGAATCGCGAGTTCCTGCAACTGCTCTCCATCAGTGCACCAGTAATTAGTAAGTGGGTCACAGGACAGAATCGGTATGCGTTCACAGTGAAGGGGTGTGACATACACCGGAGCAAATGGTTAGTTTCGCCCCAAGGAAAAAAGGAGCTCCCGCATGACACACTCACCCACGCAGAGAATATTGAAGCAGAAGCCATGGTTGACAGACTTGTTGACCAGCTGGTCCGGCATGCTGTCGAAGCCAACATGACCAGAGAGTGGGACGCCACGTGCACCTTCTCCCTAAGATGAAATAAAAGCAAACCATATGAATGAAACAAGCATGATGACTTCCACCAAAAAAGATCATTTGCACAGTTTCTCACTCTCAGCAATGGAAAGTCTTTGCAAGCACCTTAATTTATGAGGATGCAAAGAGAAACACTGTCAACTCAGTGAGTAAAAGTACATAACATGCACCTCATTGTAAGATCTTTAACATAAGTTGTAATACTATGGTACAGATCTCAAAGGTTCAGATCTGTGCACTTCCTCTTTCCTGTCTGATCTCAACTGTCGAAACCACATTCAGGCAAACAGACACGTAAACCTTTTTGCAGTCGCAGACAAATGTTACCGTTATCAAGTAACGCAGATACCTATAAAGCAAAGCGGTTGTAAATAGCATAACACAAATATCAAATTTAGGCCATATTATTCTTCAGCACTTCCTCTACCATTGTTCACACAGGTCTGCCACCTGGCCTTCCAAAAATCTGGCAGGAAAGGCTTTCTGCCCACATTTACAGCATATCCTTTGGTGTGTGGGTGTTTGCATATGTGTGACCTATGCGATGAGCCGAGCGAACATGCCAAATCATTCGATTTCTGCTCAAATAAAACAGGCCTAATGTGATAAAGTTCCATTATCCAAATGGAAACATTAAGTTAAACTGCAATATACGGTAATCAAAAGTGCATCCATTTCAGTGAGAACCAATCAATGCAGATGATCAGTTCTGTTATGAGGATTACTGAGGAATAACACCAACCATAAAATGCACATTTCATTAACTACAAAACAGGCAACTAGGAGAAGTCAGACTGTGAGAGCATCTTATTGACTGAACAAACAGTCACTATCTGACCCACATGTGCAACATTCCCAAACCAGACAACTGTAAGGAGTCCAAAGGGGGTCATCAGGACTGAAACACAACACTGGCTGCTCTGTAACCAGAACATACTGGATCAAACCCTTGGTTTGAGTAGTAAAGACTGATGTAGACGTCATTTATGATATCTAACAGATTTTGAGCTCAGACTCGAGCCTGCTGCCTCATGTTTGTTAGCTACGTATTCACATTAGAGACCTCAGAATGAACAGAACACAAGCTGCTACAAAATGCATCTGACATTGTTTAATACGCCGGTTTCTGACATTAATGTACGAAATACTTAATGAAAGACAACGCCCAGCGTGCTGAGAGAGGACACAAGGATGCTAATGCAATTAAATATAACGGTAACGTTACTAGAAGTGCTCGAAATAAATGGATTTTACAATACAATGACGCTCGATAATGTGACTTTTTATTTTTTAATCGTGGTTTCTGAAAACACATCAGTCGTAACGTTAGTCACTTCAACCCGTGATGTTCACCCGTTATTGTTGGCCCTCAACATTAAGCCATTTCCCTCAAAACAGCTGCATGGATATAGCTGTATAATTTAGAAATGTACGAATTAATGTTCTTATATATTCAAATGGTGTACACAAACAATAACAGACGTTTAGATACTGTATAATTAATCAGCTTGTTGATAATGGGCCATCACGTTCACGAATAAATGAAAATCGAAACCTATTTGATTCTGCTATGTGTCACACCCGCTAAAATATCTGGCACCAATCGCCAGTCTAGTTTGGTAAACTGAAAGCACAGTTTTGTAATATAACAGTGCTCTTACCGCTTGTCGAGCTATCTCAGTGGCCGCCATGGCTCTCTCCTGCATCAAGCCTTCACAGGAAACTGCAGCGCGCACGCAAAGCGAAGCTACAGCGCCGAACTCAGATACGATGGACTGTACCATTCATGACTGATGCCATGGCGGCTTCTGTTATTTTTGTAATTGCACAGTTTTAAAATATAATTATATACGAATTAACCTATATCCGAAATACACATCATTTGATAGTTACAAGACTCAAAACTCTCTGATAATCAAAATATCGTAATCACAATCAATATGACCCCCATTCATTAAATGGTATAGTCCTCTTCATCTTCAGCTCAACCGCTAAATTTCTGCAGGTCTAACAACCACAGTAAAGGATGCTGAATGGCGCTAATGTGTCAGAATATGTTTTAAATATTCAAGATTTCAATATGTTACGATTATAAAGCAAATATGCAACGTAGGTCTACCAACTTAAATGTTTAATAGTAATATTCCAAAGCCCGTTTAAACACAATTTAATATCATTATAATATTAACATGTCATCGCCTAGCGTTTTTATGCATAGGCATTTGACTCATTTACATTACATATGTTAAATGTTATATTTGAATATTTCTGAATATTATATTTGTATGTTGCTGGAAGGTGATTTATTTGAAAACTGGCGTAACATTTCATAAGTACCTTCATATTAAATCATATTGAATTAAAGCAGGGTTGAGTTTGCAAAAAAAAAATAATAATCTTTTGCCTTCTTTTCTCGGTTCCATCAGCCAATGAACAGTTGCAAGTGTCGTGGGTTTGAAGACAAGTGTTCATTTAGTCAGTGGTATTTGAACTTTAGACTTTATCGAGGGGAGGGTTTGGACGTCGGAAATTGCCACTGTGAGGAAAACACACTCGAATAGTTTCGGTTAGCTCACAGAAAATATTTTCTGCTTCTCAGAAAGGAGAAACTGAGAGAAACCAAGCTTTCAAAGGTTTGTGCAGCCCTATAACCCGCAGGAAATTATTTGGTTGAGACTAGACAACTTGAATTATAGGGACGAGGGAAGAATAGCCTGCTTTGAAGAGCTGTGCGGACAACAGGTGATACGGCACCGGATGGATTACCTGAGAGACAGGTATGCCTATTCATTCACATTCATCAATAACACTTACAATTCTCGTAAAACTTTACGAGAGCATGAAAATAATGACGTTCGATGTAATTTGCACCTTTCAGACATTAATCAGACGTAAATCAACTGAATTTATGAAAACGTAAAAGGCAAAACTACGGGCTTAAAGAGTGAAAGATTAAACAATAAAATTGTGATAATGTAAAATAGTAATTAGTGTGAATGTTTTGTTTTAAAAGCAAATGTAAAAAGAGGAACACGAATGAGGAAGAAGCGCGTTTCTTTCCCCAGGGAGAAAACTAAATGAGTCATGCTTAAATGTTGTTTTCCTCTTAAAAATATATAAAGATTATTAATCTTTAATGTACACGTAATATATTCCTTTTCCCCACCCAGATTTGAACATTTTATAGCCTAGAGAAGTAGTCATAAGGAGGATGGTTTTCTCTGGTTATGTAAGCCTCTTCAATTTGGATCTTATCTAAGTATAAATCACTTCCCAGGGATCCGCCAGTATGTATGAGGGGCCCATCAGCTCTGAGGAACATTGTAATGACCCTATGGGAGAAGCAGCACTGCCGTCAGAAGAGCCAATAGACTCAGACTGTGAAGCTTCAGGCAACAATTTAAGTAATAGGCCTACAGATTCCCCTAAAAGCAGGCTAACAAGCCAGTTCCGCTCAAATCTTGAGGAGCGATTGTCAAGACATGGGGCTCGACCCGTGTCTCCTGCTTTTAGCGCCTCCTCGCGCAGATCCAGATTTCAGAAACAGCTGGAGGAATCGGGCAGCAGCGCCTCCCGCAGACTGTCAGTGGACGCGTCGGAGAAGGGCTCCCTCACACCCGCTATGCGAAAGAAGTATTTGAAAGAGTTGTTTTTGAATAATAAATCTGGATTGTCAAGCATTTTATCATCCAAACACAAATCGTCAGAAGAGGAGGAGGCTCCGTATGGCGACACTTTGAACAGCGGCGCGCTCTGGGCTTTGGATCCTATGGAGCACGCCTGGATGCTTTCAGTTGTGGATGTAAATTATGACACTATGCTGGAATTTCTCGTTGAAGATCCCAGTTTATTGAGCAGAAAAGACTTTATCAGTGGTTTTACGGCTCTCCACTGGTTGGCCAAAAATGGAAAGGAGGAGACACTGATTCAGCTTCTCAGGCATGCAGAAAAAGAGGGGCTCTCAGTGAATGTGAACTTGAGAGGCAGTGGAGGTCTGACGCCTCTTCATGTAGCTGCCATGCATAACCAGTACACGGTCGTGAAGGCTTTGGTTGGTGCATTCAGTGCCAATATAGATGTCATGGACTACAGTGGGAAAAGAGCATGGCAGTATCTCAAAGACAACGCACCGAGAGAAATGAAGGCGCTTCTGGGAGCTTGGGATGATGAACACTCTGTAGGGTACTTGAATGTGAATAACAGTGCGAGTCAAGCACAACCAGCTGAGGAACATACTCAAGAAAGTAGAGTTGAGGTAGACAGTTCAGGAGGAATCACACGCCAGCGATTCTCATCATTTAAGAGGCTGTTATACAATGTTGGTCTGCTTGAAAAGATCTGAGACTTTACCAAAATCATGTCTTCAGGTCATTATTGTTATACACTTGAAATGTGCTCCTTTATGAGTAATAAAACTTGTATGTTTAATAATGTGGCAATTGCTTAACCTTATAACAGTGCTGGGTATTATATGATGAATCTTTTTAATAAACCAAGCTGCAAGGAACATCTCACCAATATTTTGTTTATATATATACATATATATATATATATACACACACACCTTACTCTATTTTAATTAATTTTACTAATAAATAAGGCTTAAATTATTTGAATAATTATTATATAGAATATGGAAACGACATTTACTTTACAAAAAGTTCAAAAATTAGTGAGTTTGATTAAAACAACAAATAGCTGCAAAGGTCCAGAAAAGTACCAAGATTATCGACAAAGTAGTCCGTGTGACATCAGTGATTCAACTGTAAAGTTACGAAGCTACGAGAATACTTTTTTGCGCAAAGAAA
>NW_015633548.1:1125478-1137365 GCF_001515625.1 Sinocyclocheilus rhinocerous
GCTACGAGAATACTTTTTTGCGCAAAGAAAACAAAAATAACGACTTTGTTCCACATTTTTGTCTCTACACACTTTCGCTCTCTACTTCACATTATTTCATCAAAAATATCTTAAATTGTGTTCCGAAGATGAACGAAGGTCTTACAGGCAAATGGGCTGAAAAAAAAAAAAAACTTACTTTGGAAAAAAAATTTCATATCCCATTGACATTTGCTCTTGCTAATCAACTCCCTTGTTAAATTATTCACGATACACCTGAAGTTAAATATTCAGGTCAAGTAATTGGATGATTAAATAGTTGAAAAACAGAAATACTGTAAAAAAATACTGCAGTCGCACTTGGGTGACCTTATGAATTTAAGACTTTTAGCTTGAAATTAACCTTTTTAAGGTTATATAATTACACGTTCTGAGAATTAGCATTAAAGCTCAGTGAAAGCCAGTAAAAGTTTATTAGTACCAAATCTCTGTTTTTTGTGCTCAAAACGTTGCAAATGCAGCCACTGGAAAATGTCAACTTTGACATTTGCCATTTTCACAAAAGAGGAGAATACGAATACTTCTGGTTCGATGACAAATCTTTTATTGTTCAGCAAGGACATCTGTACAAAAGAGAGACTGCTGTTCCAGATAGCATGGCTTCTCTCCAGCTCTGGACGAGTTGGTGGTCCTGGCAGGGAACAGACGGAGGGGGAAGCTGAAGTAAACCGTGTGTTTACAAGCCCAGCTTGGTCCTTCTCCAGTGTCTCCTCTTGGAGTTGTATCTGCAAAGAAATTTGCCAAGATAAAGCATCACAGAGGCAAACACACATTGAAATCAAATTACACTACACTCTAGGCTTTTGTAGTAAACTGCATTTGCGCAACAACTACCAATAGTGCAGCCAAGAAAATCATGAATAAGAGGGTTTACAATGATACAAAATAACCCATCAAACAAATGTCAGTATAATCTCTCAACAAAACGTAGTGGAATAAACACCAGGTATATCACTTTAATGCACTGTTAACATTACAGCAGCAATGCACTTCCTCAGTGTAAAAAAAAATACACAATTATAATCCAAAGAAATGTGTCTCCACAACAGAGCATTCACATGTCATATGGGACATGACTATTCACGACTCCAGAGCAGAAGGATGCTCTCAGCAGGATAATGGCAGTACTCCCACAAAATTTAGCACTGTAATTGCGTCCTGCTTTTGTTGGCTACTATGAACTACAGAACCAGAAACAAGGACTACTAGCACTTTGTTAATGTAGGTGCGGGCATAGTTCAGCAGCGTTCAGTATGTCAACATACCTGATCTTGTTGCCAGTTTTCATCCTAATCCACTGCGGGATCGGCCTGTTCTGCTTCTGCTTCTTAGCGAGGAAGCGTTTGATTCTGAAAGTCTTATGCGACGCCTGAAATAGAAATGTGAGGCACACCGTCACACAACCTGCAGTGGCTCGAGTTTATCATCCAGCGTCACTTCACCGGGGAAAGACGGGCAATGATCTTATTACTTCCCGAACACCAATCTGCCAAATACTAAATCCCACGACCTAAGACCTTCGACTGATATACAAAAACGAAGAGATTTACAGGAGAACAACTACCTGTTTACGGATGTTTTAAGATTTTCACTTACCATTTTCCAGATCGCTATCCGTTCACCACTATGGCGGTAGTCGAAGAGAAGGAACCATGGGAAACGCAAGCATTGTATATCCGAGTCACGAACTGGGCCACTCCTTCACGTCACAGCGACACCCAGCGGCTCCACGGATCACAATTCGCTTTTTCTAAATTAGATTTTGCATGCAATTCTGCATTCTGATGTACAGTATTATTACAGGCATTGTTCTATTGTACATCAACAAAACAGTTACTTTACTTTCTTGTTTGGGCTGTCCCTAGTTCTATTACCTATTTTACAGAAACAACATATGAAAATAAAAGCTAGTTTTAGTTTCAAATAGACAAAAACATTGTCCCAGTTACTGCAACAACCATATTTAACATAATAAATAACCCCTCCTAAGGCCCTTATTAATTAAAATTATGTACAATAAATTACATACATTAAGAAAAGCGGGATAATGACATTCTTTTGGGCAATCTCCTCTTTTTATTACTTTGTTGTTGTTTTTTATTTTTATTTTGTACAGCTAACTGCCAATTTTTTTTTACTTATGTGAGTATTCAGCAATATCAGCATCTCTCATAAAATGACATCCAGCACAAGGCTTTTAATGGCTAAATTAACTTAAAACCATAATACTATCAACTTTAAAGTCTTAGCTATATTTAAACTTAAATATAAAAATGGTGAAAAGGCGACACAATTGCAATTTACTAACACTTTAAGATATCTTGAAATCTCAAAGAAATTTCCTTTAAAAGTCACATTTTTCAATAAAAAGCACCCATAAAGGGCACCCATTTCATGGAATGAAAACAATTACATTTTTATACCAAAGAAATGTAATGGACCAAGAAAACGAAATACTACAAGTATTTCACATGAAGTTGAAACACATAGGTTGTTCATTTATTGTTATTTGGATTTCTCTTCACATTTTGACAAAGCTGCAACTATAAAAGGAAAACAAGCTGTGTTTTGAGTTAAGGATTAGATACAATGGAACATACAATTGGATGGCAGCACAGTTTCCAAACCAAGCTAACCAGAAGCTGCATTTTTCTGAGTGGTAAGATATGCTTCAATTTCAAAACTATAAAAGGCCACATCTGTTTTTGCATATAATTTAGTCAACTTGCAGAAAAGAACTGACAGTGATCAAGGCATCAGCATTATAAAGCATGGCTCTTTTTCCACCTGACCAATCCCTAATCAGAACAGAAACATCGTAGATCAGCAGGCTCTTTAAAACAGCTGCAGGCTACATCCATGCTCAAAGAACACAAATTTACTACCGATTGTCTGAAGTGATAGTAGGTTTTGGGTTAGGCGCGGAAGATCTTTCTAAAACAGAACAGTGAGAAATCATGAACAAGCTGGATCAGACCTTTCATAAACTATGAAACAGAAAAGTAAGTGAAGTAAAACACATTTAGCTGTGTACCAAAAGTAAGGTCACTTTGAGTTATCGTGGTCCAATCGCTTTGGCTTCTCTCCTGATTAAGCCCCGTTTCTCAAATCTAACCGTCGGTTAGGACTTGCCTTGCTCATGAACAGAAACTTTGGGGGGCTTGTTCAGACACTGGAGGGCAACAGGTATGTGCTCTCAGAAAGTGGGGGGATTTCTTTTGATGGCAGCACTATGTTTTTGAGGTGTTTGTCCTGATTAGAACAGAGCCCCTCCTCTCTCGAGACATCATGTCATGCCAGCACAGAGCTGTTTCCTCACTCAGCAGCTTTCTCTTGAGTGTTCTTGGACTCACACTCAGCTCTCTTCTCTGCTGCCGGTCCATCTCCTCCTTTTCCTCCTCCGCCCCGGTTACGGCTCCTCGCCCCGGGCTTGTACAGCTGAATTGCAGGCCGATCCTATGACAGAAATGTAAAAATTACAAGCAATATGTGAAATACAAATTATACACATACAACTTTTTTCATGTTTTTATAAGTCGTCACTTATGCTCATCCGCATATGCTCGGGCTGCATTTTTTGATCAAAGACATTAAAAGTAGTAATATTGTGAATTATTACTACAATTTAACATAATAGTTTTCTATCTAAATAATTTTTTTAATGTAATTTATTCCTGTAATGGCAAAGCCTTTACTCCAGTCTTCAGTGTCAGATGATCCTTCAGAAAGCATCCTAATATACTGATTTGGTGCTCTATTATAAATTATTACTGGTGCTCAGTGCTTCCTATTATTAATAAAGTTGCTGCTTAATATTTTGTGGAAACAATCAGGATTCTTTGATGAATAGAACAATCAAAAGAACAGCATCTATTTCAAATATAAACCCTAAAGTTTTGAAAGGTAGTTCATCACAGTTTCCACAAAAAATATTAAGCAGCACAACTGTTTTCAACATTGTATTAAGAAATATTTCTTTATATTATGTATTATTTTGAGCAGCAAATCAGCATATTAGAATGATTTCTGAAGGATCATGTGACATTGAAGACTGGAATAAAGACTTTGCTATCACAGGAATAAATAACATTTTAAAATATATTAGAATAAGAAAAAACGTTTAAATTAGTGCTGTCAAACAATTAATCGCATCCAAAATAAAAGTTTTTGTTTACTCAACTGTGTATATTTATTATGTACATATAAATAGACACACATGCATGTATATATTTAAGAAAAATATGTTACGTTTATACACTGAACAAAATTATAAACGCAACACTTTTGTTTTTGCCCCCATTTTTCATGAGCTGAACTCAAAGATCTAAGACTTTTTCTATGTACACAAAAGGCCTATTTCTCTCAAATATTGTTCACAAATCTGTCTAAATCATATATTTATACATATGATATAATTTATATTAACAAATATATACAGGTAAATATTTTCAAAATATATGCTGTATGTGTGTCTTTATATATACATAATAAATATACACAGTACACACACATATATTATGTAAACAAAAACTTTTATTTTGGATGCGATTAATCGTTTGACAGCACTAGTTTAAATTGTAATAGTATTTCACAATATTACTCTTTTCATTGTATATTTGATAAAAAAAAATGCAGCCCTTGTGATCCCAAGATACTTCTTTCGAAAACATAAAAAAAAAAAAATCTTAATTATTTCAAACGTGTGACTGGTAGTGTACCTTGTTTCTCAGACGGTCTTTTTTGGCACTGTCTTCTTTTTTGTTGTCCCTAGATGGCTTTTCAGGGTGAGCATTAACGGAGGACTCTCCGGTGTTTTCATTCTTTCTTTTCTCCCAAACACGCTCCTTGTCCTTCTTCCCCTCCTCGTCTCTCTTTTTGTAGGTGTTTTCTCCATCCTGACGTTCCCTTTTCCTTCGTTCTTCATCCTGCCTTCTGAATCGTTCTTTTTCTTTCTGTCTTCGCTCTCTCTCTCTGTCCCGGTCTCGCTCTCGCTCTCCATCACGATCTCTGTAATTTTTATGCCCACTATCCTCTGACCTGAAAGCCAAAGCATATTGACATCATGATATGAAATTAGACCTGAAAAGTAAAATATGTTTTGAGTAAGGCTGGGGATGTCGAGTGCAACCAACTTACTTTCCCCCCTTCTCCTCTCTGTGTTCACCATTCTGACGCTTCTTTGTGTCTCCTCCTACAGGAGGTCGATCTTCCTTCTGTTTCTCTCTGTCTTGTTTCTTGGGCTTGTCCTTTGGCTTCTCAGTATCACCATCACCTGCTTTCTCTGTTTTTTTCAAGAGCTGAAAGACAAAACAAGGTTGAATATTACCGTTCAAAAGTTGGGATCAGTAACAAAAAAAAAAGAAGAAAGAAATTAAAACGGTTACTAGACAAGGATGCATTTAATTGATCAAAAGTGCTAGTAAGGACATTTATAATGTTACAAAAGTTTGCAATCTCAAATGTTGTTTTTTAAACTTTCCATTCATGAAAGAATCCCCAAAAAATGTATCATGGTTTCCAGAAAAATATGAAGCACTGAAGCAGCACAACTGTTTTCAATAATAAGAAATCAGCCAAAATCAGCATATTAGAATGATTTCTAAAGAATCTTATGACAATAAATACTGGAGTAATGACTTGCCATCACAGGAATAAATTACATTATAAAATAAATTAAAATACAAAACAGTTATTTTAAACTATAAATAGACTTTACAATATTACTATTTTGTATATTTTATCAAATAAATGCAGCTTTGGTAAGCATATAAGATTTATTTCAAAAACATAAAATTCTTTGTATGAAAGTAATGAAGTAACTCAGTAATGAATTTAGGTAGTCAATAATATATAGATAGTTATGTACCTTGATTTTTGGCAGTTCATCTTTAGGTTGGTTCTTATCCTTATCAGATGCCTTTTCTCCTTTTTTCAATTTCTCAGCCTCTTTTCTTTTTCTTCTGTCCTCCTCTCTCCACTTGCGCCGTTCTTCATCTCGCAGGCGTTTACGTTCGAGTTCTCTCCGTCTCCTCTCTTCTTTCTTCTCTTCTCTAATCCTCTGGGGAGGACAGGATGAGAGAGCATGAATACACTACACATACAGTATGGCATATTATATGTGGAAACAATATGAACTGGGTGTCAAGATAATGAAGAAAGCAATTAAATCAGTAAATATTGCACCCTCACTTTACCTGTTTATTCTTAAGGAAGTCCAAGAGAGGTGTTGTTTTTTTAGCTGGGGAAAGAACATTTCAGATGATTATGTCAAATGAAGAGCGAAAACTATTTAAAATTGTTTTGTTTAGAGGTTTTGTGCTGAAACTCACCACTGAGTTCCTTTGTCTTGGCCTCTATTTCTTCAAGTAAAGTCTCAGGGTTGGAAGGAAATTTTTCCTCGTCACCATTGTAGAACTCCAAAAATTTTTTGTAATCAACATCTAATAAGACACAGGTAAACAAATTATTAACTATTGTTTGCAGTGCTGAAAATAAAATGTAAAAACATATACATATATTTCACCATCTTCAATTGTTCCACTTTTTGCATCCTTCTTCTTGCTCCTTTTCTTAGCAATTTTCTGGAATGGTGCAAACTCAACAATTGCCGGATATTCTTGACCTATAATATGGGGAAAAAAAGAAGATATAACATTTCTCACTGTTAGAAAAGCGCACCAGAAATTTACCAGCACACAAATCATCTCAGTCTGAAGACACTTTGACATTTAAGGCACAACTTTGCAAATTTAAAACCACTGATTAGCAAGTAAACACTGAATCCTGGAAATGTTAATGACACACAAAAGCCAAACCTCGATTATCAATGAAGACATAGCCATCAAACCGGTCTCTGAAGAGAACTATGTCATCTTGATTTTTGAAATTCAGATAGGCTCTTGCAAACAGATGAGGGAAAAGACTGCAAATAAACAAACATCTTGATCAGCCATCAAATACCTTTCATTATGTTTCAGTCTTATGCTTTCTTTTATAAGACTGCATCTACAAACCTAGTATCGCTAGAGAAAAACTCCAGGTAATCCAGCTCTGGAAGAGGCTGCAGTTGTTCCACTAAGTCTTCTTTAGTTAGACTTGGAGGGAGACGTCGAATCACAATCTAAAAAATGTATAAAAATATATAAAAAGAACAAAAATCAATACAGGAATTACTTGAACACACTTCATGTTTTCATACATTTTAAAGGGGTCATATGATGCTGCTAAAAAGAACATTATTTTGTGTATTTGGTGTAATGAAATGTGTTTATTCGGTTTAAGGTTCAAAAAACACATTATTTTCCACATACTGTACATTATTGTTTCTCCTCTATGCCCCGCCTTTTTCCGAGATCGTGACGTAGGTATGTGGGGGTGTGTTAGAACGAGCCGTTTTAGGTAGGTGTGGCTGACTCTTAACTTTTATAAAGAATATCTCTTTGGATTTGAGACTTTAGTCTTTGCAACTTTACAGATCTTCTTTATGCACCAAGAGCTTGTAACACTCCAAAGAGAAAGGAAAAATTGAAATCGCATCATATGACCCCTTTAATACCCACATGACAATGCTTTATTTAGTCTGCGTGGTTTAGGACAGGGATAGTTCACCCAAAAATGAAAATTCTGTCATTAATTACTCACACTCATGTCGTTTCAAACCCATAAGACCTTCGTTCATCTTCGGAACACAAATTAAGATATTTTTGATGGAATCTGAGAGCTGTCTGACCCTCCCATAGACAGCAATACAACTGAAATGTTCCCAAGTCCAGAGATGTAGCAAGGAGATCGGTAAAATAATCCATGTGACATCAGGGGTTCGACCTAATTTTACGAAGCTACGAGAATACTTTTTGTGCGCAAAAGAAAAAAAAAACGACTTTATTCAACAATTCGTCTCCTCTGCGTCACCCTGTAGCGCCATTTCGGAGAATATCCGGTGGACATAAACAGCCTATGCTGTTGTGTCAGCTGCGTCACGCGGATACTGTTTTCGCACAAAAAGTAAAATTACGGTTGAACCCCTGATGTCACATGGGATGCTCCTTGCTACGTCTGGGAATTTTCATTTTTGGGTGAACTAACCCTTTAAGTGGAAGAGTTGTTTACCTACATGCACATGTGCTATATATATATATATATATACACAAAGTAAAGTCTATGTTTAACTGTAATTGCTGTATATAATAACATTACAGTGACTGAAATATTATTTGACATTCAAAATATTATAAATCAGTTTGTGGCTGTATCCACAAAAATCCCCCTGTCGAAGTTTCTAGGAGATTCCTCTCTTTTATTGTGCTAACTGCCAAATCCCCGCAGTGATTAGAAACTTTGACAGGGGGATTTTCTAACCAGTCTGTAAGTATCGGGCATGTCCAGTGATATTCAACTACAACGTTTAAATCAAAAATATGTAAACATGTTAGTAAAAATACAGCTGCAAACAATAATTCATAGTATTTCAAATGAAAGCGACTAGCTGCGCTGTTTATAGTCTATTTGCAGCAGGAATGTAGCCAGCTAGCCTGCTAACTAACTACCTTTGTCATAGCCTCCTTCTTCTCTTTATTTGGCTTCTCTGCTTTCTCAATTTCGTCACATTTTATTTCCACTTTCTTTTCTCTGGGACGCGTGTTTTCCTTGTCCTCCTTCATGATGCTTTGCCAACTTTTGCAGCGATGTCTTACTTCGTATGTTTCTTGCTGTTATCAGTCGTGTCTGCTATCTCGTCACTGCCCAACTTTCCGCAGTTGTTTCTCCGTAACACCAGCAGACGTCTCTGATTGGCTACAGCTCATGGCGCAAAGAGTCTCTCGATAAAGCGAGGAGCGTCCACTCTTCCACTCTGCGACTTTATCGTTATCAAATGGACTCTTACTAGGGAGAAAACGATGTTCTTCTTCTTCTTCGTTGGAGTTGGCATCCATAGTGCTCTATTTCGATGTTAATTAGTGACTGTTAATCACACTAACAGCATATTTGCCACAATGTTACATAACAAAATCGCACACTTCCTATAAATGTAATACTTGTCTCTTTTTACCGCTCTTCCATGAAGAGTGGACAAGCTAGACATTGCTGTGCGCCTCCCAAACAATTTTTATCATTTGGCTATAACATTCAAAAATGATTAAAATGTATTTTTGTGCTACGCATGTCCTTATTAACAAAGTGGCCATAAGTCTATTAATACTGTAGTAGTTTTAGTAGTATCAGACTTACGCTAAGAGCCACAACGCGGCGCTGCAGTATTACAGCGGAGGTTTTCAGAGGCGGAAGTGAATTATACACATCTCGGAAGTTGTTTTTGTGACCGTCAGAAGGGCAGACATTTTGGCCCATGTAGACGACAATTTTGCGAGATTCTCTGAAAAACAAAATAAATCTTGTCCTCTACAATAATTTCTCTGTGTTTGTACACTCATATTTCACCACAATCATGTGGTATGAGATATTGCCCGGTTTTGCTATTATGACAGTTTGTCTGATGATTCCTGGCATTGCAACTGCTCAAATCCAGAAGTTCACAAACGGTGGCAAGGTGAGTTACGATGATGATGAGCAATGTCACTCTTTATCATTGAGTATATACTTTTATGAACCTTTCATTATATATAAACGTTTGTTTCAGCTTGACATATGTCTGATGTTTCTGTTTGCTCTCGTATAGTAAGTCTACAGCATTTAATACAACAGTTACTACTTCTTGCACTCAGGAAAAGAGGATCGTTCGGGTTCCCTATCACTGGTATTTGATGGAGAGAGACAGTAGAGTGTCTGGAACTGGTGCACACTATCATGCCAAGGTAAAACGTGTGTAAGCTTGTATAAATATGTATCAGTACTGACAATATGCTTGCAAAACCCCGGCGTTTTAATATTCTTTGTTTATTTCACAGGGACTTGAAAACATCAAATGAAGATCCACCAAGCAACAATTGAAATGTACATTTTGTCCAGTCGTCTATTAAAATGTTATCTTTAAATTATTAATTGGCCTGCTGTTGTCTTTTTTTTGTGTTCATATTTTTTATTGAGCTGTTATATTGTACTGTTTTGATACTAGAATTTAGTTGACAGTAAAACATTTTATCAGATCACTTTGTCACTTCACTGTGTACTCAAATGTAATGATGGGTTAAAATATAGAGTGCATGATCCAATCCCTGCAGTTTTTTACAGATACAGAGCAATGCATATACATATATTGTACATAATGCTCATTACATACTACAGTCTACCAAATGTGCAAAGTACTTCAAATAATTCTAATCGATCAATTTAATTGGATCTATACAATTCTTGAAAATATACTAAAGTACACATAATGTGCATAAACAGGGTGTAATGTGTTTATGTAATATACATGCTCCACAGAATCCTTTGACAGCTTCAAATGGAGTGCCTGAAGACATGATATGTGGTAATGTGATGCACTAAGCTTATTTTGTGAAGGAAACCTTGTGCACTTTTTACATCCATTTAGACGTCCAGTAAAGAAAATTGAGATGATGAAGCAGCAAGCATGCAGACTTTACATACTTCTGTTTCAAAGCATAATGCTTATAGCAGTCTTTGTGGCTCGTACTGTCATAGAATTGTGATTTCCAGGCTGGGAAAAGTCATGGAAATTACTTTTGTGAATTTATTGTGTAGATTTTGCTCTTTGTAAGTACAATAAGATTATTAGTGTTTTTTTATATAGCTGTAAATGTAAAAATCCATTATTTAAAAGTTACTTTTAATGTTGTAGTATAAAGTGTACATATGCTTTATCTTTGAATAACTATTATGGGTGGATAATTCTTTTTTAAAATGCACTGCATATACTCCATCCAAATAAAATAATTCTTAAGAAAAACAAATGAATATTGTTGGCAATTTCTTAAACTAGAGATTCAAAGCACTAGGGCTGTCAAAATGGCTGAAAAACTACATTCGAATTTTGTACTTGCATATGATCAAAATTCGAATTATATTCGAATTTAAAATGCATAATTTCAGTTAGGGTGAAGAAAAGCTTTTGGCTTCTCTCCTGAGGCCACAAGAGGGCGCATCATTCAAAGCATAAGATAACATGACTATGCGGAAAAAAGTGCATAATGTTTAAAATAATGTTTATAAACCAATTATAATCATACTTCTGTTTCAAAGCATAATGCTTATAGCAGTCTTTGTGGCTCGTACTGTCATAGAATTGTGATTTCCAGGCTGGGAAAAGTCATGGAAATTACTATTGTGAATTTATTGTGTAGATTTTGCTCTTTGTAAGTACAATAAGATTATTAGTGTTTTTTTTATATAGCTGTAAATGTAAAAATCCATTATTTAAAAGTTACTTTTAATGTTGTAGTATAAAGTGTACATATGCTTTATCTTTGAATAACTATTATGGGTGGATAATTCTTTTTTAAAATGCACTGCATATACTCCATTTAAATAAAATAATTCTTAAGAAAAACAAATGAATATTGTTGGCAATTTCTTAAACTAGAGATTCAAAGCACTAGGGCTGTCAAAATGGCTGAAAAACTACATTCGAATTTTGTACTTGCATATGATCAAAATTCGAATTATATTCGAATTTAAAATGCATAATTTCAGTTAGGGTGAAGAAAAGCTTTTGGCTTCTCTCCTGAGGCCACAAGAGGGCGCATCATTCAAAGCATAAGATAACATGACTATGCGGAAAAAAGTGCATAATGTTTAAAATAATGTTTATAAACCAATTATAATTAAGTTGCTTAAACAACTATAAACAAAACAGCATCATGTATGTATGCATAGTTTAAAGGGGTCATATGATGCGATTTCAAGTTTTCCTTTCTCTTTGGAGTGTTAC
>NW_015633548.1:1138075-1166523 GCF_001515625.1 Sinocyclocheilus rhinocerous
ATCAAAATTCGAATTATATTCGAATTTAAAATGCATAATTTCAGTTAGGGTGAAGAAAAGCTTTTGGGTTCTCTCCTGAGGCCACAAGAAGGTGCATCGACCAATGCACGTTTATTCAAAGCATATAAGATAACATGACTATCTGTGAAAAAAGTGCATAATGTTTAATGTTTGTAAACCAATGATAATTAATTAAGTTGCTTAAACAACTAACTATAAAACAGCCTCATGTATGTATATATGCATAGTTTAATACAAAGGGCGGAAAGCCAATCATACAGAGTACGTTTTTCATTTAAAAACATGAGATGCAGTGGGATAGGGGAAACCCGCCATAAAGTCTCGATATATGTTTCTTTCAAAGTTAAACTTGCAGTAATTTTACATGGCTTTCTAAACATGCGGCTCCTTCGTGCGAGATGCAAGTGCAACGGTAATAGATGTCCGTCTAGAAAATGCGTGAAATATGCGTTGTGTGAACTGCTTGGTTTCAGTTTTGATGTAAACAAGATCTTCTCCGCATCGATGTTCTCTTTTTCCGCTATATTTTAATGAACAACGTAGCAGCGCCGCATCTAGTGGCTTCAACTGGATGGGCTAACAAAAACATAATAATGCAACAACACTTACATCTCATCGCATCTCGTGCGCCGCTTATAAGGCTGCCTCCTTAACGCACAACTAAAATTCAAATGCAACGTTTTTGCATTCTAATGTGGATTTTTATTTTAAATTCGACGAATATTCGAAATTCGATTTTTTTTTTGACAGCCCTACAAAGCACATAATATATATTTATATTTTAACTAACCTTACAAGGTTAAACGCAGGGTTATTTATTATTAGGAGTTAATTCTCCTCTTTAATGAACCTTCCAGCATGACAGTGAATCACATGACCATTTTTATTTAGATGCAACACACATTACATGAAGGGTATTGCAGTGGTTAATGGTTTGAGTTCAACTGATCACAGTTTATTTCTTGTTTGTAATAAAATAAACATACATATCAATTTTAGTTCACAAGCCTCACCGTGTACTGTACAGGAGGATGCCCAAGCAAACAAAAATGAATACAAACACACATTTAAGTAAAATCTGTGACTTAATCACATTTTATGTTGTCTTTTTCCTTTTAAAAAAGAAAAATAATGACATTCCAACTGAAAATATAATTCTACAGGACAGCCTACTTCTCGTCTTTGCCTTTAGTTTTTCTGTACACCATTTCCCTGAAGCTGGAAAGGATTTTGCTCTCCCTCTTTCTTCTTTCCTCTTGGTTGAAGGAAGCAAGCGCCCTCTTCTCATCAGCACTGTAGATCTGGTTTTCCTTTCTCAGACGCACAGCCTCCATACGCCGATGTCTGAGGGCATAAAGAATAGCATATAAAAATGTGTATGATACACCACAGTTCACGTGTGATTCATGAAACATTCGTATGCCACCAATCTCATCGTACGAATGATCGCACGTTGATAAATGTGGCGGCAGAAAACAATCGTCATTTGAATATCACGCCCCTAAAAACACCCTGGTTTAGAAGGCTCGCCCCTAGAGTTTACGAACCCCGGCCACAAACTGATCAAGAAGCAGATATAAACACTGAACGAACAGGCTTATTGATTCCATTATAAACACGCAAATTAAATTTGCTCTTATGTCAAATTTGGATTGTTGAGTGGGGACAATGGGCCTCATTTATCAATCTAACGTAGAAACCAGCGCAGATCCGTGCGCACAAATCAGTTTACGACAGAGTTCACGTGTGATTCATGAAACATTCGTATGCCGCCAATCTCATCGTATGAATGATCGCATGTTGATAAATGTGGCGGCAGAAAACAATCGTCATTTGAATATCACGCCCCTAAAAACACCCTGGTTTAGAAGCCTCGCCCCTAGAGTTTACGAACCCCGGCCAAAAAGAGGAATATAATCTCATGAAAGAGAAATTGATTTTACTCCCAAAACACCCGTTAACCTTGTTATTGCAAACAATTAGGCTACATTAAAGGGGTCATATGATGCGATTTCAATTTTTCCTTTCTCTTTGGAGTGGGTATGTGGGGGCGTGTTAGAACAGAGCCGTTTTAGGTAGGCGTGGTTAACTCTTAACAAGAGCTTGTAACACTCCAAAGAGAAAGGAAAAATTTAAATCCCGGTTGGGGAGTTACGGAACGATCTCATATCGCATAATCTTATTAACTGTTTATCTCCTGAACTGCATCTTTTGGAATCAGTAACGGATTACAATTTTCAAGTAATCTACCCAGCTCTGTGTATATTTAATGTATTATTGGGTTTTGAATACAGGATTCACAAAGATGTTTGAAACTCACACAAAACCACTGCTAGAGAGAATACACATTTTTGTAATTTGGACGTGTGAAAACCTGATAGTTACTGAGATGTATATATGAGACTAATAACACTGTAATAAAACTTTTATACAGTCTACAACATGTCTATGACAAGTCTTGTCATGCCAATAAATCACTTTGTAATTTTCATTTTTTTAAATTCTTCTTCTTCCTCTACATATTAATAATAATAATTATTATTATAAATTTATTTTACATAGCACCTTTCTACACACTCAAAACTGAAACTATGGATCTCTTTGGTTATTTTATTTGTAAAATGAGACTACCATTAAAAGCTACTTATATTATACTGATTTGAAAAATTAACCTTTATGGGGAAAAAACCCTGAAACAACAATGTAAATCACCTAAGGCTTTTCAAATGTATGTAATTTGCCCCAATTTGTAGGCTACTTAAAAGAATTATCTGTATTATTGCATTATGCATTTGTTTTCTATACGCCTATTCATATGTGTACAGATAGTAAAGTTTAAGAAAAATTCTTCCTGTCTCATTAACATTCATCACACGTCTGTTGAGGCAGACTGTTGTGCGCGACTCCTGTCGGTTGGTGGAGGCGCGAGCGCCAGACTCGTTCATCTCAGACAAGGAACTCGAGCTCCGTTGTGTTGTCCACGGCAACCGACTCACGTTATCGCTGTCATTATTGTTTAAGAACATAAGAATCGTGGATTTTGACGGGTCGCTCTGCAGGTATAGCATTTTGGCAATTCATTTCCGAAAATGTGTGAGATTAAAACTTTAATTCATCTTCTTTAACCACATACGCGTTGCTGTGCATCATAGAGTCAGATAGGCCGCGCGCTGCCGCCAAACCAGGAAGGAGAGTTGAATTGAGCCATTTGTTTTTGTTTTCACGCAGACCGCTGCACACCGGGGTCCTACCGGTTCTGAGTGCTAACATTAAAAAGCTGTGGCCTCACCGAAATAGCATTTTGTTTAATCACGTCAAACTAGTCAAAGGCATTAGTTTTTTTTTTGTCACTTTTCCATATGTCTTTATGCTTGGCTTTTGTTGCTGTACAATTAGCCAGCTAACGTTAGCTTTCCTGCGATTCTCGTGCATATCCTCATTCTGTTGCTTTGAATGTAGAAATTGCTTTGTATTTATCTTTTAAGTAAGTTAATGTTTAGATCGACATAACAACTTGAGAGAAAAATATGACATAAAAATATGATTTGTCATTGATAGAAAGCTAAAGTGTGTCTGCCAGAGTACATCTCTTTCATAACTGAAAGTACAATGTAGAAAGCCTTTTATAGTTTTTTTTTTTTAAATAACATTTTAACACGTTTTCTAATAGATTTGTTCTTAATACTAATCTGTTAAAACTGTTAAAGTACATTAAACCATATTTTACCCTTTTCTCCACAGGCATGTCGAAACTAAAGCTAATATCTGCAGCAGACACTCAGTACCCAGCATCACTGTTGAAGTCCATCAATGATGAGCGACACAGCGGTTTATTCTGTGATGTCACCATAATCGTGCAAGACCGCAAGTTCAAGGCACACAAATGTGTACTGTCCGCCTCAAGTACCTATTTCCGTCAACTTTTCGCAGTTGCTGGACAAGTTATAGAGCTGAACTTCATCAAGGCAGACATATTCGATGTGATCTTGAATTACATATACACGTCTAAAATCTACAGAGTTCGCTCGGACAGACTTGAGGATCTCATCAGCGCTGGTCAGGCTTTGGGAGTGACGTTCATAGCCAGTTTAGGAACGCCGCTCGCCCAAGTCAAAGGTTTACCGGGCCTGTCCAAAGAAAGTGAGAACAACAGCATCAATTCCTCTGAGAAGAATGACACCGGAGGTGAGAATATGCCAATCATTACTGAGACATTCTCACTGTCCGCTGAAGAGTTCAACATGGCGTGCGTTAATACGGAAAAGGAAGTGGACTCAGACAGCGATGATGTTCTTTTCGTCTCAAAAACAGAGGCCCCTCAAGCTCAAAAGACAAAGATATCAAACGTTAATGACAAAGAAGGAGGGCCAGAAGCTAAAAAACAAAAAATGACAAACGAGCAAGAAATTGCCTCTAAAGATTCAACAGCCCAAGAGAGAAACGACAAGCTTTCTTCTGAAAGAAATACATCACTCCAAAATAACTTTGAGCCCCAGCCCGATGTTGTGATCCTCTCAGATCCAGAATCCAGTAGCAGTGCTCTCACTTCACCAGTAAGAACGAGCTCAAACAGCGAACCCACCACCCCAGCTGGTGTGAACAGCCTTCCTCCTGATCCTCACAGCACCTCACTGCCTCTAGACAACAACGAAGTGCTCGGAGTCCAAAAGAAAAAGGTCCTTCTAGAGCACTCGCCTGATCATCCTGGAAAAATCAGACTGTCGGATGTAAGGCCGACGTATAGCACCAATAATGGACCAGTACCAGCAATGAACATAGTCCCGGCGGTGTTGGAGAAAAAGACGATAACATTAGACAAAGCCTCAGAAATCGATTCGCTATCGCCGGGTTGTAAAGTGTACGCCAACATCGGCGAAAACACCTACGACATTGTTCCAGAAAAAGAGGATCCTGTAGAGGGATCGGCTCCTGGTAGGAAATCGCAAACCCCACACGGTGTTCCCAGTGTGAGCAATCACTCGCCTCAAGGAAAGAAAAAATCAAAGCTGGATCAGGAGGATCACTACGAACTTATCATGGATGGAAAGACCTTTTACGTGTGCATCGTGTGCAAGCGTCCCTATGTGTGCCTGACGAGCCTCAGGCGGCACTTTAACACTCACTCATGGGAACGAAAGTATCCGTGCCATTACTGCAGCAAGGTTTTTGCCCTGGCCGAGTACAGAACCAAACATGAAATCACTCACACGGGCGAAAGACGGTACCAGTGTTTACTGTGCAATGAAACCTTTCTCAATTATCAGATTTTGTCCACCCACTGCAAGCAAACGCACAACCAAGACCCGTCGGGAAGGAAAGAGAAAGATGACTCGTGTAACAACTTGTATCGGCTGCTGCCGTGTAAAACGTTGCAGTTCAAACCGTATTCCTTCGTGTCCGAAGAGTCGGGAGGGATTCCGGTGATTGGTGAAGATGGGACTGTCCAACATGTAAACCCCGACAAAGAGCACTTTACCAACCAGCCACTTCCAGCTAGCCAAAGCAAAGCACTGACCTGGGACGACATCTTTGTAGAATCCGAAGCACAAAACAGGCCGGCGGCTTCACCTCCGCGCCCTATCGACCAAATAAATGCAGAAACCAGGAATGAATTTGAGTTTGTTATACCAGAGACGTACTGAGCATGCTTGTGCACTGCTCTGGCTCAGGTGCCTTGTTCCTTTGTACGTGCTTTTAATTTGAGAGGCGAGTGGTCGTGGTTCTTTGGACCATTTGATTGAAAACTCAACTTCAGTATCCATCAACTCATGAAAGTTGTTTCAAGGTGCTTTAATGTATATTTAGACAATGTATTACTTAGTGCTGGTTTACAGTTCAGTTTCACAATCCATTATTGAATCATAATAATGCTTCATCAGATAATATGACTAAGTAGACAATACATATTTTATGTACAGCTACATTAGATCTGTGTAGAGCTGACCTTTAATATTTTCTATTCCCATTTTTGTTCCGGACATTACAACCATGTCGTATGTAATTAGTAGGGATCAAGTACAGTTTGTTACAGTTATTTTTACAATTATGTAATTTTGATGTGTAAATGCTTTTTAGGAGAGCAGTACATAAATCCCAAGTCCAAAATCAAGTGTAATGAAAATTCAGAGTCAACATAAAATCATGCCTTTCGTTTTCAAAGTTTCTTTTGAAAGAGACGCTAACATCATTTTAATTTTCTTGTCAGCTTCTTATGGTAGTTATTAATGATTGTTTGGCACTAGATAGTTCAGTGTTAATGGCAGGTATTAGTCCTGCGGTAAGAAACAGTTTGAATGTTTATATTTATAGTTTTTGATTGTCAGCAGGTTTTAAGAAGGATGGAGTAAATATGTGAAATTTGTAATCCCATCTGTCCAGTAATTATGTTTTGAGGTTGTTTATTTATATGCTGGCCATACATCCTGATATATATCCCCAGACAGTAATCGAGACCTGAAGAGAGATATTCATCCCTCCTCCACTCATGTCTAGAGAAACAAGATACTGAATTGTTCAGGGTAATCAAAGGGTCATGTTGGTAGTACAGAGGACCTCTCCTTTACGGTTGAATATTTTGTACATATGTCATTTTTTTAAATGTTTTTTTCAGCATAGTTTTATCAATTATTTTAGCTTTGTGGGCTGTGAGAAGAATCTGTGAATACAATGAGATTCCTTCAGTCAGAACTAGTGCTTTAACACCATAACCATGTACATGATAGTACTGAAGACCTTCATTTTAACACTTTCTTCCCTTTTGGAACCTATTTATTATTAGGTCTTAGTGTGATATAGAATGAAATAAAACTTTGAAGAAAGTACACATGTATTTCTTTTATTTCCAAGAGCATGATGAAAGTGATTAGTATTTTTAAGTATGATAACCACCAGTCAATATGAACATTCCCGGCTCTGTATCAGAGTGGATCTTGTCGATGAACATATTATAATGCACCGATTCATGAATATAAACTGATGAGGGATCAAATGGATTCAGTGGTCGAGTGCCAGTGTGATAATGAAGCAAAAAGTCTATTCCACCTATACAATTTATATTTAATACTAAGCTGAACTATCAGTCTTTCATTTTAAGATTTTAACATCAAATGTAAACAATGCTTTCATGTGACATGAATGTGGTCAAAAATGAACAAACGAGGCAAAGATCCACTTTACGAGTTTTCTTTATAGCATGTGACTGTACTACAAACACCAGTTGCACCCAAATGTCAAATAGGAAGTAATAAAATTGAATTTCATCAGTAAAGGACAATGTTCTTTATATAAATCAAGCACATGAAGTACAGTGTACAGACATGGCATTCACAGTGGACACGCAAACAGACAAAAAGGAGAACACTAAGTCTTAAGACTCAATTCTGTTGTGTTACGAGAAGGCAGTTTTGTTCGGTATATGTACAACATATACAACATTGCACACACTGATATATTTGCATTGTGGAGGGAATTTCTATTATTATGTAGTGAACAATGTAGGTTTATATGATGGTTACTTATAAAGCTAAGCCTCCTTTTTTACATTCGGTAAGTCCTGTCGGCAATGCAGAACAGCGGACGAATGTGAAATGTACAAGTTTTGAAAGCCCTCTCATTCTTCATTCCATTATGTAAGAGCTTATTACTTTGCATAAATCAAGCAAAGGATATTTTTCGAATTTGTGACATGATTGTGTGCTTGACGTAATGCAGAAGAAACACCACATATTACAGGTTAGATCTTAGATCCTAATGAAGCACTCAGGACAAAAATAAGATTCAGCCTAAATATATGTACAGTTCTTTGCAATCTAGCTGCCCGAAACAGTTAAAAATAACTCGAGTAATTATCTAGAACTGTGTGAATACAGTAAATTCTGAAGACAATAAAGTGCAAATCAATTGCTAGATAAGATAAGAGACTCAGTCTCGTGCCGAGAGAGCAGAGGCGATGCGAAACACTTTGTGCCACTTTGGAAGGGAGAAGTTCACATTATGGAGTTACGCAAAGGAAACGTTACCTATAACGGGAAGAAGAGGCGAGCCAGGTGGAGCCGTACTGGAAGCGGACACGCATTTTAAGGCTTATCTGTGAACAGTCTTGATCTCATAGTCAGGCTAGTTGTTATTAGGTATATCCTCTTGGTTTGAGGCTACATAATGTGAATATTTTACACACTGGGTTTGACTTGAGCGAATCCTGTCAAGGTTTAATGTTGCATATTACATCTGCTGAATGGTGATGAATGAGCGTGGTTAATGCTGTAGTCTCTCTGCACTTAACCCGCTGCACAGGTGAACCTCCTCTTCAAAGGTCATTCATTCAGAACAATTATTGTTCAATGATGGGGTACACCAATATCCAAAAATGCCCAATGCCAGTTCTCTCTTGGCAGGAAAATGTCTTCCTTAGACTGGTCCCTTAGGGGCTGTATGGTGGGGGCTTCTCATCAGGTGGGTAATAAGGAGGAGAATAGCGAGGCGGGATCATATTTGGCCACATGTGACTGGCTCCAGACTGAGAGTCATCAGACAGGCCTGAAGAGTCAGGAAACATGCGGGCACCCTGTAAAATCACATTAGCACACATATCAATACACCTTCAAAACGTGTAAAGTATCTCTAAAGCTCTAAATCAGGATTACTATTAACTAAAACTAAAACCTTAAAAAATAGTGAAAATAGTTATTTAAATATTTTTTTAAAAGCTTCACCTTATTAAACTTACAAGGCAACATTAGTCATTTTCCTTTAGTTTTAACTACTAAAGTAACCAAAACAAAATAAAAAAACTAAAAAATAAATATTATATAGATATTTTTAAAAACAAAAAAATATAAAAATGCCAAAAACGCAACAAAACATTAGTGCTTTAAAAACAGAAAATATAAATATAAAATATAATTCAAAATATTAACAATTATAAAAGGATATCAATGATAGTGAAGTAACACTGCTCTCAATAAGTTAAAATTTTAATTTTTTGTACCAGGGGATGATCTTATTGTGCTTATTGTTTGAATACATTTTTAAAAGAATGGTTTGCACAAACTTTACATTAATTGACAGGCATAATAATGATCTTTTTGTTCTTATTTCTTATTATATTATATTTTTATTATAAATAGAAAAATTATAAATATATTGTATTTTTTATAAATATTCAAAATATTAACAAAAACTATAAAAGGATATCAATGATAGTCAAATAACACTGCTCTCAATAAATTAAATATTGAATTTTTTGTACCAGGGGATGATCTTTTTGTGCTTATTGTATATTTGAATAAATTTTTTAAAATAATTGATTGCATTAAGTTAATGTTAACTGACAGGCGTAATTAAAAAATAAATAGAAATATACAATATAAACATTATATTACTATATTATAGTATAGTAATAATAATAATTCCATATGTACATTTCATATATCATTAAATACATATAATACAACATAACAAGTATATGTATTATATTTTATTATATTATACATTTAGCATTTTCATCTCATCGAACAAGCATTGTAGAAAAAGTCTATATCATTTGCTAGAGTGACTTATAAATGGCCACTGAAGCATGCAACACAAAGTGTGCTGACAGCTCAAAGTGAATGCGATTACCTGAAGGTCATAGGCAGTGTATGGAGGTAAGCAGGGGGCAGTGTTGTAAAAAGAGTTGTTGGATGCTATGGGTCCATGAGTCTCTGGGGGCGGAGGAATAGGGAGAGGTTCTGGCTCACAGGAATCTGGTGCTGCTGTAGGCATCTTTAAAAAGAGACCCAATGAATGTCACAGGAGCTCAGAAATCATACAAAATGCAACTAATATAAGCTGCACTGCATTTCAATCTCACCATGTCCTTGAATCCCCCCAGCACGGCGGCAGTGATGATGCCCAGAAACAGAGCAACAATGTTGAGGATAGTAGCAGACCACAGCAGGTGGTAAAGATGCACAACGTCCTGGCAGCTCCGCACCTCTGTGTACTCGTGATACCCTCCTCGCAGTTCCACTCGACTGAGATGGCGAGGACAGAAATGTATTATCGTAAGAGGCTCATAAAAAGAAATACAACACATATAGGTGACAGGCTGAGCAACAAAAGAGGTGAAGCATGACAGAACAGCAATTCATGCAAAAGAAAAGAACAAAACCATCTGCATACCAGTGCACATCACTCTTAAGAAGAGCATGAAATGGATAAATATATCCAGTCTCCTTATTTAAGCTCACTGTCATACTTTTAACATAAATTATTGCTGTCTCCCCTCACCTGTGAAACAGGAACCAGAGAACACTAAATCTTAGTTCCTTTCACTTCACGAGTAAAGTAACTGTACGTAAAGTACAGCGACTGTATGTAGCCACACTCAAGATTTTAACAACAACAAATAATGGGCTGTCAATGTCATTGAGGGGCTAAAAGTGGAAAGACCTACTTCCAAATCATGGAGGATTTCCTAAATTTTTTCAAAACATCTTTATTCTGAAGTCCCATAAGAGGATGCTCTCTGAAACATAAATAAACACAAACGTTCTTTCGAACAGTGCTGAATTTCAGGGATAGAAGCACACACCATACAAGCAAATATAAACCAGAACCAAGGTAAAACAAAGATAGCATAGTTGTTGTTAGGTTTTTTTTTTTTTCAGATTGCCTGTTTGCAGAAGGTATCCTAGGAGGGATGTATCCAAATGGGACTCGCTCACACACACATACATACTTGCCACAGTTGTAAAGGTCACAGCAGTAGCAGGTGTTGCTCTTCACACGCAGGTTACAGGAGACGCGAGATGCGGTGTGACAGTGAACCTGAAAGACAGATGTGCTTTCTAAATGGGATTATAATATACTAATAACAAAACCCATAAATTCAGAGGCTTGTAATTTGGCAAGAGCGCTTCTCTCAGGCTGACGACTCACATCTAAATCAAACGCGGTTCCGCTGGAGTAATATTCACATCGGCCAGCATATAGAGGTCTGAGGTCCTTTGAAACAACAACAGCAGTATGCCATAACAGAGATTTAACTGCGATGATTTTCTGAAGAAAGGCATTTTACAATAACATGGTGTGGAAGCACTTACTATATGTCTTGCAGCAAAAACGCCATCCACTATAGCACAACAGAAGGCCGCCACCACACCGAAGCTGATGAAGACAATGGAGGCCACCAGCTGTAAGCAGAACAGCAGTGTCAGCCTATTCATCTGCTGTAGTAGCTCAATGCACGTGCATTCACACCTGGTCACTACTAGTACTATGTACGATTCCTTACAGAGACAGATTGAAGTGGTTTGTCTAAGATCTTGTAGATGTGTCTATTATGGGATACGGAGATAATCTGGACTGAATGGATTCGGCCTTATTGCCACTTAACTTCGCTGATTTCCCTGCCATTTCACAACCAACCATTTAGATACCCGTCACTCCATTCTGTCGGCAATCAAAGGCACTTTGCAGAGGCGTGTCTCGTGGCATTGTAAAATCAAGAATATGGAAAACATTTAACTGCCCAAATCAGAATAATAAATAATACCATTTTGTGTTATTTTTGATGTGCTGTATCTAATCTAAATAAATGCATATCTTAAACCAGCTCATTCTTTTCTAGAAAAAAGTTTGAGATCAGTGAAAATGCTTCTATTTTGCATTTTTCTAATTTAACAAAAATTATCTTACTTATATTCATATTTTTATTATAAATAATAAAATATAATATTAATACCCTACTGCTCAAAAGTTTTGGGCTAAAGATATTTTTTGAAAGAAATTAATATACTGTTATTCAGCAAGGATGCATTAAATTGATCAAAAATAATAGTAAAGACATGATTTATAATGTTACAAAAGGATTCTGGATAAAAAGTATCACAGTTTTGCAACTTTAAACAGCACAAAGCACTATTTTAAAGATAATAATAATGAAAAATGTTTTAAGCAGCGAATCAGCTTATTAGAATTATTTCTGAAAGATCATGTGACACTAAAGACTGGAGTAATGATGCTAAAAATAGTAATAATATTTCACAATATTACTGTATTTTTGGTCAAATAAATGCATACTTGGTGAGCATAAAATACGTATTTCAAAAACATCTTACTGACCCCAAACTTTTGAATAGTGGTGTATATAATATTTAAATACGTAATAATGCTTTAAATATATTTTATATAATTTCATATATTAAAATAAAAATATATATGAATATTACATTTATATTATAAATAAAATTATGATGTATAATACTTATATTGAATGTATACAACTTATGTTATCAGTGTAATGAGTGATAAGGATTAAAAAAATGATCATACATTTCAGAATGCCTTAATATTTGTTTTGTCTCCATTTTGCTTTAATGACAGCAGTGCGGCTGAAGCTGCATGAACTGAGTGAAACCTGATGATCATGTTCTCCAGCATAATTTGAAAAGTATCCAAAGAGCATCTTGTGCTTCATGGAAACAAGAACATCTGACCATCTGTACAAAAGGATTTGACATGCTCAATTCTACAAATTTGCTTATTTGATTAGGGACCCACAAATAGTGCAAAAGCATCATAACACGTCGTTCCTTGTTTTACATTGTTCAAAAACTAAACATTGCTTATTTCCAGGATTTTTTTCAGATTTATAAAATCTCAGACTTCCAGACACCAATCTACATGCTCGACTCCAAGGGATCATGCACTCTCCCAATAGTAAGTGTCCCTGTGTGTCTATGATCTGGCCAGCCATGCCGTCCTCATGCATTCTTTATTTGGATCGTAGCACCTCCTATTCCCTCTGCACTTGAATGGCTTCTGAACATTCCTGCCTGAACATCCATCCCGCTCCCCTTACACTGAGCTATTTCTGGGTGCATTTCACCACAGGGCCTGCAACATGCCCTGCTATTCGAGCTCAAACCTGTGAGCCATTTCTGCCATCATGACATGACTAAAAACAAGCAGCTGAATCTTAAAAATGTGTTTGTTTGTGCGAGTATTTGGTTAGAAATGTCAACTGGATGATGGAATGCACAAGCACAGAATTCGATATGAGCAGTGTAATGAAAGACTCCTTACCATCTGCCTCTTATTCTCTATCAAATGAGCGCCAATGATTCCCAGAAAGGACCCGAAGCCGAGCTGAAAATATCACAGGGTGAAACTCAAGTCATGAGAGTTGCAACTCTATATAAAATATCAACCTATTTCAAAGTCTTAAAAGTAGACGACCTCACTTCATTATGATCCCACATACAATCTCCCATTCCCACAAAGTCTTTTGTCTTTCTACAAGCAGTATAGTTTATTTTATGGTGAGGTCAACATCCGAGTTAAGAGCTATATATATGAAATCTGGCCATGTCCCCAACATATAGTATTTCAAAACAGTCAATCCCTGCGGAATACTAGGAAAACACCTGTTACTTCTACAAAACGTTCTGGACTGTTACTTAAGCTTGTATGTTTTCTCCTAGAGTGTTGAACAAAATGATACTTGCTGTTGAATAATAAATGGATGAGTTCACTCAGTTCAACCTTACAGTAATGAGGTAATGGCCACCGGTCACCATAATGGCAGGCCAAGCGGAAAATAATTAAACATGAGGCCTTTCCTTCCCTGCAGTACTTTACATCACAAACCCATTTATAGAACAAGAGGATAGTTTGCAGTCTGTTCTACGCACGACTATGAACATTAGTAGCATACTTACAATGACTCCTGGATAGTAGCCACCAACAGTGATGTTTTGCGTCCTGGTAGTAGCGGCTAGACCAAAGAGCAGGATGAGTATGGAGACGACAAGGAGCATCACTGTTACTATGATGGACTTTCTTTTCCTCCTCTTAAATGATCCTGGAAAAGACAACGGAGTAGGAAGAAGCCACGGCACAACACGCCCTTCCTTTGGGCAGCATTTGGTTACTCCTTCTTACATTTGAAGCACGTTCGTTTTGGGGTGAAGGCAGCAAAGCAAAACAACCAGTGTATTTGACCTCTTGTATGTGTATAGTATCTACAACCGCAAAGGCACTGCCACAACACAGAAACCCAGAAAGACGTAGGTGATGTAATATGATGGGTTTCTATCATCAACCAAAACATGTTTAAACTATTATAACCGCATAAAAACAAAATTTCACTTACGGTTGTGTATTTTTTATTAACAATATCAAACAGTGCTACATCGACATTCGTTGGGGGCATCCGAGACATGCAGGAATGTAGGTTACGGGAAGCTTATTTTTCTCTCGTGCTAATATATTCTAATAATTAGGATGAATAAACGTTGCTAATCGCATTTAAATGTAAATACAAGCGTAAATTGTCCTCCGTTTTACCGTAATGGTCTGCGGGCGCAGTGAATGCCATTGACCTTGCACTTACCCATCGCATCTGAGATAGGAATACCGCTGCCTTGCGCATTCAGCCCCGCTGGCATTGTAACGTCAGGATATGCAGCATTAGCTGCAGTTATGACTTCAAGTCAAAAACAAAGAACCTAGTCAATAAGACAACGATGCCTTTCCTCAGAGCCCATGGATGGAAACTCTTTTCCTGCCGTGGCATTCTCTGACACCATGCGTCCCCCGTGTAGCCGCGCTTCTCTCATCAGCATCTGGGTCTGTTGTTCATGAGTCCGCTGCCATCATCCCTTCAGCAGAACGCCGCACGGAGCACAGCACTGCGCATGCGCAAGGCAGAACCGCTCGCTGTGGGTCAGGATTGGAACAGTGAGTCATTGCGATTAGGTTCTTTCGAGCAGTCCGTTTCAGAAGAAACCTATCTGTTCAAAAATAGATTCAGAGGTTGTCCCTGAATGCATGTAACACGCTTTAAACGTTCAAGTGAAGTCATGTGCAATTCGTGCATGTCACAAATTGCTGTTTATTACTTAAGGGTGTTTGTAATTTCATGCTTCCTTCCAATCAGTTTGCAGCCGTGATTCAGTTTATAAAAACTAAAGTCATTTAGAACTTAAATAGAGTTCCAAAGAACGACTAAAATCATAAAGGTTATTGTATGCAGTTGCTGGACTGCATAGCAAATTTCTAAACAATTCTACATATATTCACGACGTTTTATAGAGAAATTCGCGTTTCGCAGATTATTTTACCTGCTACATTTACACACAGAAATTAGTCTGAGAATATCTAAAGAAAAAGTAACAATTTGGTTGGTTAACACGAAAATACTTTAAGAACATTCAATATAATCTATAAAATAATACTTTTGTGTAATTTTTCTACAAAAATGGCTATTTTGAAAGTCTCAGAACTAGAAGCAATATTAAAGGGGTCATATGATGCGATTTCAATTTTTCCTTTCTCTTCGGAGTGTTACAAGCTCTTGGTGCATAAAGAAGATCTGTCTCCTTCGTCTAATCCGCCGCCTCTAGCCCTCCGGCCGTTCCTAACGCTAGCCCCCGGCTTCTGCTCACTCAAGGCCACCGTGTGTGACACTGTGTTACGTTGTGAAAGCGAAACTACTTTGTTTGGCCTTCCAAAAATGGACATGACTAGAAATCAGTTTTGATAAGTTGTATTTACAACTGTGCAGCACATTTTATGGAGGACCTTTCCTGATCCTGGGAGAGTAGACTACAATGCCGGCTGTTCTGACTCAAAGACTGTAAGTACGTTTTTTATATTTAAAGAGTTTTTATATTTTATATATTTAAAGCGAGTTTTTTGGGCAGTGTAGAGCAGGGCTTGTTGTTTGTCATTTCTCCGATCACAAATGCAGACATGGTTTTATGTTAGCATCATATGACCCCTTAAAAGTAATGAAAGTGTGCCATCATCAGGTAGTTGGTGAATATAAACACAAAAGGTTTGAAAATAAAAATCAGTCTCTGAGTTTAAAAAAAGTTCTTAAAGCCCCCCCCCCATCTTTTTAACTTGCATTTTTGTTTATTTTATGGTTCGCTCGTGCAGCTTCAGATCTAATTGACATACACCAGGCTCCTCATGTATAGCACACCCATTATATTGATGTATCTCTTTCTTAGTCTCTCTCTCTCTCTTGCTCACACACACACACACACACATAAATAAATGAAAGTATATATCATGTGTTGCAGAGTTCAAAATGTGTGTGCAGTTAAAGGCATAGTTTGAGTCCTACTTAGTTTTATGGTAATACATTATGTAATTGCTGCTCCCACAGCAACATAGGCCTATTTCATAAAGGCTGGTTGTATTTAAGTAAATGTAACTGAATAGAAGTTAATGGATTTTTATATCGCCTTTAATTTTTTACCAAAACGAGCATTCACTAGGCTACTACTTAAGTGTTTGCTTGTTTGTGTAAAAATTGAAGGAAATAAAACGCTACATTGAATATATTGATCTCTATTCCTCCAGCCCAGTCTTGTCACAAAGTAAAAATGACTGCATCTGCTCGTTTCAGTCCTTGATGGTCTTTCTTTGAATGACCTGCTCTTCACCAAAGAAAGCAGAAAGAACCAGACAAGACCGAATTTTCCATGACGCGATTTCTTTTCAGGTTTAAAAAAATCAGCGGGTTCACGGAGCTCAACGTGATCTGTGTACAAATATTAAGCTTGATGTCAACTTTGTGAATTTATTACGCTTTTGACGCCAACGCAGACCAAAGCTGGCACATATTTCACCATTTTGCGTTTGTCTCTTTAATGCATCATGTAATGCGCGTGAATACTCTCTCCAGTTTAACAGCCCAGCGAGTCAATGGGGATTGTTTAGTGACGGGTCCTGCATACTAAACCTCACTGTTCTAATGTGGTTGCTGATGCCGTACTTAGTGATTGACAACGGCAAATGTAGATCAGAACAGAAACTTATAAAGCTGTGGGTCTTTGCATAGAGCTTGTTTCAGCAGACAATGAGACTATGTGGTGTGCGTGTGCAGAATTCCACACAACACTAAACGAAGCTGCTGCCAAAAAAAACTCCGCTTTGTATCCCACCCCCACTTTCCCTCTCCAGCTCAACTCCATTCACTATGATGCTCGACTCCTAGCGAGAAGCTCCTCCGCGTCCGACATCCGCTGTAAGGAGAAAACTCAATGAAATTCAAGAACAATTCTTGACCAGAATTAACGTTTGTGCAGCCAGCGTGAAGTGAACCTGAAGACATCGCCTCAGTGCATTCATCAAGACTTTATTTTGGGGGGCACTTTAAATATAAAAGTTTTTTCCTAAGGCTCCCCCCTCCCCATTTTTCTTTACAGAAGACATCGAAATATTCTCTCATCTTCTTCATAATTTAAAAAAAGGCATAAAAAAAGTCTGAACAATTATTTCACACAGTATTTGACTTTCCTGGACTGCTGCAGACTTTATTCCTGGACTGAAATCTCGCAGTAAATCGCCTGGACCGCTCGTATATGTGATTGGTTTAACAAGTACCTTTATTCTTCAGTGAGAGATCATGGAGCGCGACTCTACCGCGGGAGGGGCGGAGGACCTGCTCCTGGAAGACACAGTTTCAAAACTGGCAAGTGACCATAACCATAATGCACCAGAGTTATGTGGTTACTTTTGATTAGGGCATTGTAATGACCATACCTCGCTGGATTTAGTGCTCGGTACAATATATAATAGTAAACTATATAATAGTAGGGTAGGCTATTACCCAATTGTTGGTGTAGTATCAATTTTTAAATTCATTACTGGTACAGTAAAACTGTGTCACCCAAGTTTTTCACCTGCTCATCATTATTTAGGTCAATTAATATGGACAATTATCCATTAATATACTTAATATATTACATTAGGCCTATTGCTATATTGTAGCTAGTAAATGCATTTGAAAATTCCTCTGGTATCTTCAGGAGCTTTTTCTACCTGAGCTGGTTGTTAAAAATGTCTTTTATTGATGTAAGCAGGTTGAATCGGTCATATTAAATAACAAATATGACAGGTAAATAATAAATATTAAGTCAATTTCCTGTCAAAAAATAGTTTTATGGCAACATATTACATTAAGATTGAATTAACATTATTTAATGCATTAGGTATCACGAACAATTTATATTTCATGCTCATTCACAATACAGTAGTAAATGTTTATGAAACTTGAAATGTTTCTGGATGCATTACCCCAAACCCCCTCGCCAATATACAGATTAGTGGTCACCCACTTTCCCTCTCCAGCTCAACTCCATTCACTATGATGCTCGACTCCTAGCGAGAAGCTCCTCTGCGTCCGACATCCGCTGTAAGGAGAAAACTCAATGAAATTCAAGAACAATTCTTGACCATAATTAACGTTTGTGCAGCCAGCGTGAAGTGAACCTGAAGACATCGCCTCAGTGCATTCATCAAGACTTTATTTTGGGGGGCACTTTAAATATAAAAGTTTTTTCCTAAGGCTCCCCCCTCCCCATTTTTCTTTACAGAAGACATCGAAATATTCTCTCATCTTCTTCATAATTTAAAAAAAGGCATAAAAAAAGTCTGAACAATTATTTCACACAGTATTTGACTTTCCTGGACTGCTGCAGACTTTATTCCTGGACTGAAATCTCGCAGTAAATCGCCTGGACCGCTCGTATATGTGATTGGTTTAACAAGTACCTTTATTCTTCAGTGAGAGATCATGGAGCGCGACTCTACCGCGGGAGGGGCGGAGGACCTGCTCCTGGAAGACACAGTTTCAAAACTGGCAAGTGACCATAACCATAATGCACCAGAGTTATGTGGTTACTTTTGATTAGGGCATTGTAATGACCATACCTCGCTGGATTTAGTGCTCGGTACAATATATAATAGTAAACTATATAATAGTAGGGTAGGCTATTACCCAATTGTTGGTGTAGTATCAATTTTTAAATTCATTACTGGTACAGTAAAACTGTGTCACCCAAGTTTTTCACCTGCTCATCATTATTTAGGTCAATTAATATGGACAATTATCCATTAATATACTTAATATATTACATTAGGCCTATTGCTATATTGTAGCTAGTAAATGCATTTGAAAATTCCTCTGGTATCTTCAGGAGCTTTTTCTACCTGAGCTGGTTGTTAAAAATGTCTTTTATTGATGTAAGCAGGTTGAATCGGTCATATTAAATAACAAATATGACAGGTAAATAATAAATATTAAGTCAATTTCCTGTCAAAAAATAGTTTTATGGCAACATATTACATTAAGATTGAATTAACATTATTTAATGCATTAGGTATCACGAACAATTTATATTTCATGCTCATTCACAATACAGTAGTAAATGTTTATGAAACTTGAAATGTTTCTATATAGAAATTAACATTAACCTGGATTAAATATTCTTTTTCATTGTTAGTTAATGATTGCATCAACTCATGCTAACATACTGAACCCTCATTGTTTCAAGCTTTACAGTTTTTAAAAGCACAATTTATGTGTGTCTTGACATTGAGAATGAGTGTGTAACATCTGGCTGAAGAGTGACCCTGCAGATCTTGTGCAGCTGTGAGAGGTTAGATCTCCCAACATGGGTCAGCGAGTGTGTGGGTCCTCTTCTGCCGCTCTTAGATCAATGGGATTGTGAAGCGTCTTTCATTCACACTGCTTTCATGCACTCGCTTTTCACTTTTTTGAAGAGAAATATTTGTCTAACCCTTCTCCTAACCTTTCCTTTGTCTTTAAGAGACAATACCATCTACATTAAAGTGAGTTTTTAAGTGGTCTTTTTTTTACTTATGTGATTCAGAACGTACTTATTTATTAACTTTCCATGTTGTCTTTAGCGTGCAGGATCACTTCACAAACACGAACTAGCTGAGGCCATGGAAGTGGAACAAGAAGGACTGGTAGAACATCAGCCTCTGGAGCAGGATGACCTTAACTTTGAGAAATGGAAGCCCAAGCCAAAGCCCAAGAGGACGCTGCATGAGAAAATCGACGACTTAAAGACTTACCTGTGGAACGCAGAGACTAAGGAGTTTATGGGCCGCTCGGGGAAGAGCTGGAGTGAGTAACAAGACAAAATTATTTTGAATGTACACAACAAGATACCCGTTTCAATGGCAAAACAAAGGGCGTTTGTCTGTGGGTGAGGGAGTGCATCCAAATTGTACTTGGACTGTAAACTAAGTCTTTAATTAGTGATGTTTAGTCTCGCCGTAGAAGCAAAGGCAAGTGAGACTATTGCTTATTGTTTTTGCTCATTATTTTCCATTTTTAGTGGAGTTATGGGAACGAGTTGCGGGGATGAGGGGTGATGAACTGTGCTTCTGCTCGCTCAAGTGTGTGTGCATGTACACTCTGTCACTGTGGGTGCATGTGTGTGTGTGTGTGTGCATGTCCAAACTTAGTGTTTAGATAGGTGCACAGATAGCTTAGAGACATCTTGACAAAAACAGACTGCCTGGGGAATGGTCCTCAGTGGGAGAGCGAATGTCACAGTCCCTTCGCTGGCCCGGGATCACATTCCATTTACCCCTACCGTGCTTTCCTCTCCCTCTTTCCCAAAGCCCCCTTGACCTCCAGATCTCCTCCAACACGCTCTCAGATCTACGGCACAGCTTAACATGTAGCCTTTTTTTGTCCGAGCTCAGAACTTTTTTGGCAGCGAGCATTTCCTGAAGACGTCCGACGCGGACAGAGCAGCCAATCGCTGCCGCTAAACATTCTGATGCTAAGCAACACAGCAAATTCGGGACGAGTGCTCTAAACAGCAATATGAAGGTTTCCTGGGGATACAGAGGGAAATCTCAACGCACCAATATCCCGTGTTGAGCGTTTGTCGTAATGCAACATCTCTATGCTTTACATGGGCATGATATGATGGGGATTGTGCTGGAGGTGGATTAAATAAACAGCCGTAGTCTTCCTTAGCGCAGGGGAGGGGCTGCTGGAGGGCTGTGATGTATGTCCCATGAAAGGAGAGTGCAGAGGCCCCACAATGCCAGAATGGGGTGATCGGGCTCCTTGGAGCTGGCCGTGGCTCTGTATGGCTGCAAAAGACCGTTACTGTGATGGCAACCGGAGGTTCACTGTGTTCCTGAGTGAAAGGAAAGCTGGGAGAATTTTCACCAGGCTCAAACAGAAAGGCCTTTGTGGCTGGGGGACACAAGACGGGCTGCAGCTAGTCCCTGCGAAATTGTCTGCGCAGCAAAAGCCGTTTAGTTTGACGACACGTTCCATTTGATCAGCTGCTAATGAACTCTTAATTGAAAGTTGTTGCACTCCGGTTTTTGCTGGGTCTCATTTGATAAGTTTCATTGACTTTAGTGTTTTGAACACTTTCACAATGGAAAGTTTATTGTGAATGAATGATTAATATAAGGTTTAGTATTTGAATGGCCAACTAAATCAATAATACATACATAAGAAATAAATTCCTATATGAAAAACGGTATCAACCTGATGGTGTGCGCATTTCAATTGACTAACTCCTTATGTAAATCAGTGATTTACAAGAGGTTTCATCAATGCAATCCTGCTTTACTCATCAATATTTTCTTATCTTTTGCAGGCCTTATTCTGCTCTTCTACTCAGCATTATACATTTTCCTTGCGGCTATGTTTGCTGGTTGTATGTGCTGCCTGATGTGGTCAATTAGTCCATATGCTCCCACCTACAATGACAGAGTGATGCCACCAGGTTGGGAAAAAATGGCATTTTACTTTGTGAATATTCAGAGAGTATGGAAAAAAAGCTGAATAATTATTGTGTAAATCTTTTTAAAATTGTATTTATTTTTCATATAAATTAATCTAAAATGTATTATTTAAAATCCCGCAACCCTAAGGGAAGATAAGCGGTTTGGAGAATGGATGGATGATTTAAAATTACAATAGTAAATAATAAAAAAATTAATATTATTATAAAAAAAATAAAAAAAATCTTTTTTCATTTAAAAATAAAATGAATTAAAATAAGTATATAAAATAATATATAATTATTATAAAATAAATACTATATAAGTATATAAAACACAATTCTAATATAACACTGTTATTCCTGTTTTTTCACTACACTTCAAAATCTTGTCTTTCTCCCGGCAGGTATGACAATGTTTCCTCATGTAGATGTAGCTCATGGGTTTGACGTTGCTTTCAACGCCTCTGACCGAAGCTCGTGGAGGAAGTATGCGAAAGCACTGGAAGCCCATCTGAAATGTAAGTCCTGGATGAGAGAACAACTGAGCTTATTGAGTTTGGTCTTACACTCTTTAATAGGGAAGATACGTTTTTTTTGTTCAGCGGGCACAGATTCAAATCACTCCAACACACTGTTTTACAAGTCCTGCGGTCTATAGAAATACTGACAAGGAGGGAAACCCTTTTGTGCGCTCAGTGTAACTGCTCAGGGCTGCCAGGGCCCCACTTTTTGTGCTCGCCTGTAAGTTGTAGAGGCCAGGCTGGGCAACAGCCATTGTTTGGTTATTTTATGGTCCCTCTCTCTCTCTTTTCTCTCTTCCATCTCTTTTATTACGGTTTCCCGCCGTGGCTGCGTTCAGCCTATGACGACGGAGTGCAGGATAGGCGGAACATTAACTGCGAAGGAAATACATATTTCATGCAAGATGACTTAGAGGAGAGTGCCGAGCGCAAGGCATGTCAGTTTAAGAGGTCCTGGCTGGGTGAATGCTCCGGCATGAAGGACAAAGATTTTGGCTACTCAAAGGGAAAACCCTGCATCCTCGTCAAAATGAATCGGGTGAGATTATAATATAATATACAAGTGAAGAATTAGGATGCAAAAGCCTCTAAGTTCTGTCTGAAATTGTCTTCTAAAATTAGTATTTTTCTCAGGCTCCTATGTTTATGTTCAGTTATTTCACTTTAATGGCAATGAAAAAAAAAAACCTATTCATTGGTCATTAAAGTGAAATTACTGAACCTACACATAGGAGCCTGAGAAAAATGCTCATTTTAGAAGAAAATGTAAAATGGCACTTAGAGGCTTTTGCAGCTGAACTCTTCAAATATTCTTTGTTTGAAGAACAAAACCGCTCCAAAAAAATAAAGCTCTGACGCTCTTGTGCCATCTTGTGGTTAAAATAAGCAATGACTAAATGAACAAATTTAAATTAAATTTTTAGTAATATGTCAGACACTTGACTGTTTTCTGTTGTGACAGATTCTCGGGTATCTGCCTGGTCAAGGCACTCCAATACATGTTACATGTGGAGTTAAGGTAACAATTAATGACTAGTAACAAAATAAAATAACTACACAATATAACAACCCAGTTTCTTTGCAGTATTTGTCATTTTGGATTTCTCCAATGTTTTTCCAGAAAGGGTCAACTGAAGGCCTCGAAGAAGTCCAGTTTTTTCCAGAAAATATCTTCAACTTGCGGTACTATCCCTATTATGGGAAACTGAGACATGTGAGTGATCCTACTTAACATTTATCCCAGAATTCCTCATGAATTAATATAATTTCATAGCATTTCTCACTATTTCCACCAACAGGTAAACTACTCTTCCCCGCTGGTGGCTGTGCACTTTCCCAGTGTCCCGTATGACACCCAGCTACACATTCAATGCAAACTAAACGGCAAGGGCATCATCAACGATTCACCCACCGACCGTTTCCTGGGTAGCGTGTCTTTCACTTTACAAGTGGGCGCGTAGGGTGGCAGTAGACCTAGAGAAATTGAAATTAAAATTCTCAGAGTATGTTATAATAAATGAAATAGCACACTGGGTGTTGTCTTTACCCATTAGCCCTCTGATTATGCCTCCGGCAGCCACTGTGCTATTCGCGTCAGAGCTGTGTTACTACACTACTTTTTCAAACAAGGAATTTCCCAGTAAGCAAAGACTGAGATTCATAGATCACATTTATAGATCAGCGGATAGAGACCGACACCTGCCTGGATTTCATTATAGGATAAAATGAAATAGGAAAAGATGTCCAAATACAGTATGTAGGTCGCAATTATAGCTATTGAGGCATAATCACTCAAACGTACGGTCTACAGTGAGATGTAGGCAAAACAATTCTCTAGATCCGTGTAGATTGTAGAATTAACATTTATTAAACCTTTTTGATCAGTTTGCTAAGTCAGATATTTTTTTAATGATTTCTCTCTGTTAAGTCAGTCTCCTTTAAATTCCCCCTCTGGATGAAGAAAAAGGCAGAAAACTGCTTAACATTATCCTTTTGCTTGCTCATTTAATTAAATAACAATCAGATGTGGTTTAGAATTAATAATCGATTGTACATTTTTGAACTAAATTTTTCTTTCCTTTTGGATGTGCAACTAAATTTTTAATTCAGAGGCAAATGTATTTTACTGAAATGCGGGACAGAAATCCCATTTCATCATTTTCACAAAGCTTCATAATGAAATACGAGTTGATCTTTCTTTTGTCAATCATGCAACCAACACTTCTTAAAAACTAAATAGAGAGTCACAGAATTCATCTGAGTGAAACTATCTGCTCAATTGCCTGCAAGGAGGATTTCAACAGTATTATTTATTAATTGTATATGAATATATTGACATGGTACAAACAGTTACAAAGTGTAATAGTGAGATGGAAATTGGTAACTGCACATCTTTGTTATTCAGTAAATGCATCGAAATATCCACTGGCTGACAAAGATTTGCCAGCTCATGTTTTTCAACGCACTCATGTTTTAGCATAAACAATAAAGATGAATGAGAATTAACGGAATCAAACCTTTCTGCTCACTTTCCCATTCTCTTGAAAAGCAACAAATCAGTTGTGATATGCATGAGATTGTCTACAATGATAAACTGCTTGAGATGGTCACTTAGAATAAATGACAAAATGTAACTTCAACCTTTTGAACGAAAAACCATGACTAAATTCAAACTCAAATGCAGTTATGTGCATTCAGTAATAGGCAGATCTTACTGTAATATGCAGGCCCAAGTAAGATGCTTTTAGTATTCCAGTAACAGATGCAGCAGTAACATTTATAGCAACACTGATGATCTAAGTCAATCAATGGAAGCTAGAGGTTATGACTGTGATAGTCATGTGAATCGTGTAAAACTAGTTGCTTAACACCTCAGGCCTAACATATGAAATCAACATGTTCTGCTGAAATTCTTAAACCGAGATTAGAGTGAGAGGACAAAAAGAGAGGACGACTACTGTACAAAAAAAAAGCCATTTTATTGAAATTTTTTTTTCCACTTTGAAACATGAACCAACATTCCTAACCTGACAGATTAAGGTCCTACAGAGAAGGAACAAAGAAATGTAACTAAAAGGCACACTATAGTACAACAATGATATTTTCTTTGTTTGTGTGTTTGTTTTAATAGCTAAATCCGGGGGGGTGGGTGGGGGGGAAGAACTATGAAAAACAAAATGGTATACAAATGAATTGGTTTGGACACATTAGTATCGTCACTATGCAGAGCAGACTGAAAATACACAGGAACTTGTAGCTTTGGTCTTAGAAAAGGTGGATTTTGTACATTGTATGCATGTGTCCAGAGAAATGACAAACTAAAATCAACAAACCCATGTACTAACAAGCCTATAGTAACACTTCCAACATTCCCTGAGAGGGACCTAATGAAATCAACAAAAGCATGATCAACAAAATCTTGATATTCGAAGCTGGTAAATGTCACAAAAAATAGTGTCCCTTTATAATACAATGTTCCAAGTGCAATAGTGTGACTTATTAGCTCGGCTGATTAAGAAAATACGCCAGGATACTTTTCACCCCTAATTTCGGCAACAACTGATCCACGAGAGTACAATTACAGAACTAATTGAGCATTTACATTCAATGGTTAATAAACTCGAAAGACTCCTAATTCTAAAATTGCATCACTCATTCAGAACAAGAGTTCACATGAATATAAGTCACAGCAACCAGAACCGAGCATCCTTAGAGCAAGAAAAAACTAAACTCCCATAAGAGGAATAAATTTTTTTCCCCCATGCATTTAACATACAGCGCAATGCCAGTGGATTTTAGACAGCCTGTGCTTACACTAAACAAGTGAATCATGCCGATTGACATTGCTTCAAGTGTAATTAAGCAGAAATATACCACTTCATTCATAAAACATTTAAATCGTATACAGGAAATGATTAGAGCTCAAGAGATATAATTATGTAGTAATGGTATAATTATGCAATCGAACGTGTTAGAAATAGGGGTGTCATCAGCAGTTAGCGCTGCCAGGTGAGGAGGGTCGAGCAGTTTGCAGGGCAAAAGAGTAAGCCAACAGGACCAGAAGAGAGAGGAGGAGGAGGAGGAGGAGCAGCAAATATAAATAGTAAAGGACAAGCCAGGGTTAGAGGTAAGACGGCAGCAGCTTGGTTTGTTATACAGACTGGTAACCAGTGCGACTCTTACGCCGGCCAATCAGGTAAGAGATAAGAACTAGGATGATTAGGAAGCTGAGAGCCACACCCACAGCAATGGGCACGAGAAATCTCAAATCAGAATCCAGAAAGCATTCCTCCACTGGGAGAAAGGGAGAAAGAAAGGGAGGGTGAGTGAGTGAGTGAGTGAATGCGGAAATAACATGGTACTGTTAGATTTTGTTAATCACAACAGGACTCCCAATTCAGTCAGATCGATGGAGAATAGGCACTGTATTATGCGCCATACAGGCCTACCTTATAATCACCACATTACATAATGTATTAATATTTGAAATACGAGTAGTTTCAAAAGAATTTGTGTACATAAACCGAAATGACTTGATCTCTGAAATACTGCTAGATTAGATAGAACTTGCATATTCTCCGATTAATATTACGAATCAAACTGCTCATAGCCAGAGGTCTGACTTCTCTTTCTTCCAATCAGATAGGCCAGTAAGACAATAACAATGAGGACAGCCAGGGCAACTCCCACCGCTATAGGGACAATGAAGTTATCAGGCTCATCCGCGATGCAATCCTCAGCTGAAAATGAAGAGAACGAATGAGGGCAAACAAACAAACCAAAAGAAACAGCAAGAATGTGTCAAACTGCAGTTGAAACCTATCGGAAACAAATCTTTTGACATTTGCATGGCAGTTTTTGAGTAAGACTGAAAAGATGGCTCACACCGCTTTTAATGTTATACACAATTGTCTTTCTCCATTTATTGCAGCTAAAAGCCCATTAAAACAAAGCCATTCCATTGCAAAAAACGAAACAACCAAATCTCATGAAACATCAAATGTTTAGGGCAGTCAGATAAGGAATCCCTTTTCACAAGTATGCAAGCAGAAAACTGTCACACAAGTATGCTCAGAGGAAGAAAAAAAAAAAATCCATCTTTATTTTACAAGTAATTGATGTAACTGATTGGATGGCAAGCAAAAGTGACTGCATTAAGCAAGGCACAAAATTATTAGTGACCAGTTTTGAAGGTTTCATTTGTCCCGGCTATGGTGAAAACAAACATTTACAAAAGATTCTGTGTGGATGCTGCATAGACTAAATTAGAATATTGCATAAACAGTGAAAAATTCACTGGAAATGAAGGGAAAGAAAGAAAGAAAAAAAAAACCTAGAGAGCCATATGTGATAAGAACATAAAGACATAAGAGAAAGCAAATAACTTATTCTGAAAAGGCTCAGCAACTGAAAACACAAGTCATGTTAAATGTAACAAAAAACAAAACAAAAAAAAATGCACAGCCACTACCAAAGACAATTCAAACAGGTGCAAAAATTCATCTTGCAGCAAATACAATTCACAGTTAGCAAAAAGTATAACGTATCTTTCAGGCTAGAATAATTCAAAATTGTGAAGAGTAGCTGACAAGATGGCGGATTTATAATTAATTGTCCCTTTTCAAACCCCAGTAAAGGGTAAGCAAACATCACCAAAACTATTTTGTAACAGCATTTAAATGCCAGTTAGCATTTCTTTGTATTATGCTTTACTAAGTGTCACTCAACTACACCAGGCCTACATTTATTACAATGTTCTGCATTTTTAAAATGCTTGTCATGCATTTTAAACATTCAAGCATTTGTTTTCCTGTTCTAGAATTTCAAATTGTTTAAACTTCCGTCCAGCATGTTTAAATGTTTTGACCCTCACAGCTGCTCTGAATACAGGACAACCAACATGATGCAAAAGCACCTGATTTCAATAAATGTTAGCTGTCCAGACAATATAGTGCAAAGTAACAACCTGTTTCTGGAATTACTTTTAATATTTAACTCAAAAGCTGCAAGACAGGTGAATATAAAGTGGTTTCAGTTTAAAGCTGTCGATACAGTTATGATAGATTTGATGGGCACAAATTAACAGAGCTAAATTAAATTACAAAATGGAAAAAAAAGAAAAGAAATGTCTAAAGAAGCAAGTGCAGGGTCTAATATGGAGCATTGAAATTTTTAATTGGCCATGACCCAAGATCTATGAAACTGTGTTGTTCTTACATATAGAATATTTTCAACAAAATAGCAATGCACTGTGACTATAGCAGTAATTTGCATTTTAAGAAATGAAACAAGTGGGGCTTTAAGCCAAAACACAGAGACCATGGGGGGGGGGGGGGGG